>NW_028290335.1:0-13136 GCF_059628265.1 Tinamus guttatus | reverse complement strand
GCCCCGTTTGGAGTGAGGCTGCAAAGGGCATGCCAAAGGAAGTGTTTTGCTGTGCCAAGACTCGTGCTGCGCACGCTTTGTGCTTGGAGTGAGAAACAGGTTCCTTGGTGTTTTCTGCGAAACGCTTTAGCAGCCCGTTGGTGCTAGTATGGAGTCAGGGGATGGATGAAGCGGAGAGCCCCGTTTGGAGTGAGGCTGCAAAGGGCATGCCAAAGGAAGTGTTTTGCTGTGCCAAGACTCGTGCTGCGCACGCTTTGTGCTTGGAGTGAGAAACAGGTTCCTTGGTGTTTTGTGCGAAACGCTTTAGCAGCCCGTTGGTGCTAGTATGGAGTCAGGGGATGGATGAAGCGGAGAGCCCCGTTTGGAGTGAGGCTGCAAAGGACATGCCAAAGGAAGTGTTCTGCTGTGCCAAGACTCGTGCTGCGCACGCTTTGTGGTTGGAGTGAGAAACAGGTTCCTTGGTGTTTTCTGCGAAACGGTTTAGCAGCCCGTTGGTGCTAGTATGGAGTCAGGGGATGGATGAAGCGGAGAGCCCCGTTTGGAGTGAGGCTGCAAAGGGCATGCCAAAGGAAGTGTTTTGCTGTGCCAAGACTCGTGCTGCGCACGCTTTGTGCTTGGAGTGAGAAACAGGTTCCTTGGTGTTTTCTGCGAAACGCTTTAGCAGCCCGTTGGTGCTAGTATGGAGTCAGGGGATGGATGAAGCGGAGAGCCCCGTTTGGAGTGAGGCTGCAAAGGGCATGCCAAAGGAAGTGTTTTGCTGTGCCAAGACTCGTGCTGCGCACGCTTTGTGGTTGGAGTGAGAAACAGGTTCCTTGGTGTTTTCTGCGAAACGCTTTAGCAGCCCGTTGGTGCTAGTATGGAGTCAGGGGATGGATGAAGCGGAGAGCCCCGTTTGGAGTGAGGCTGCAAAGGGCATGCCAAGAGAAGTGTTTTGCTGTGCCAAGACTCGTGCTGCGCACGCTTTGTGCTTGGAGTGAGAAACAGGTTCCTTGGTGTTTTCTGCGAAACGCTTTAGCAGCCCGTTGGTGCTAGTATGGAGTCAGGGGATGGATGAAGCGGAGAGCCCCGTTTGGAGTGAGGCTGCAAAGGGCATGCCAAAGGAAGTGTTTTGCTGTGCCAAGACTTGTGCTGCGCACGCTTTGTGCTTGGAGTGAGAAACAGGTTCCTTGGTGTTTTCTGCGAAACGCTTTAGCAGCCCGTTGGTGCTAGTATGGAGTCAGGGGATGGATGAAGCGGAGAGCCCCGTTTGGAGTGAGGCTGCAAAGGGCATGCCAAAGGAAGTGTTTTGCTGTGCCAAGACTCGTGCTGCGCACGCTTTGTGCTTGGAGTGAGAAACAGGTTCCTTGGTGTTTTCTGCGAAACGCTTTAGCAGCCCGTTGGTGCTAGTATGGAGTCAGGGGATGGATGAAGCGGAGAGCCCCGTTTGGAGTGAGGCTGCAAAGGGCATGCCAAAGGAAGTGTTTTGCTGTGCCAAGACTCGTGCTGCGCACGCTTTGTGCTTGGAGTGAGAAACAGGTTCCTTGGTGTTTTCTGCGAAACGCTTTAGCAGCCCGTTGGTGCTAGTATGGAGTCAGGGGATGGATGAAGCGGAGAGCCCCGTTTGGAGTGAGGCTGCAAAGGGCATGCCAAGAGAAGTGTTTTGCTGTGCCAAGACTCGTGCTGCCATCGCTTTATGGTTGGAGTGAGAAACAGGTTCCTTGGTGTTTTCTGCAAAACGCTTTAGCAGCCCGTTGGTGCTAGTATGGAGTCAGGGGATGGATGAAGCGGAGAGCCCCGTTTGGAGTGAGGCTGCAAAGGGCATGCCAAAGGAAGTGTTTTGCTGTGCCAAGACTCGTGCTGCGCACGCTTTGTGCTTGGAGTCAGAAACAGGCTCCTTGGTGTTTTCTGCGAAACGCTTTAGCAGCCCGTTGGTGCTAGTATGGAGTCAGGGGATGGATGAAGCGGAGAGCCCCGTTTGGAGTGAGGCTGCAAAGGGCATGCCAAAGGAAGTGTTTTGCTGTGCCAAGACTCGTGCTGCGCACGCTTTGTGCTTGGAGTGAGAAACAGGTTCCTTGGTGTTTTCTGCGAAACGCTTTAGCAGCCCGTTGGTGCTAGTATGGAGTCAGGGGATGGATGAAGCGGAGAGCCCCGTTTGGAGTGAGGCTGCAAAGGGCATGCCAAAGGAAGTGTTTTGCTGTGCCAAGACTCGTGCTGCGCACGCTTTGTGCTTGGAGTGAGAAACAGGTTCCTTGGTGTTTTCTGCGAAACGCTTTAGCAGCCCGTTGGTGCTAGTATGGAGTCAGGGGATGGATGAAGCGGAGAGCCCCGTTTGGAGTGAGGCTGCAAAGGGCATGCCAAGAGAAGTGTTTTGCTGTGCCAAGACTCGTGCTGCGCACGCTTTGTGCTTGGAGTGAGAAACAGGTTCCTTGGTGTTTTCTGCGAAACGCTTTAGCAGCCCGTTGGTGCTAGTATGGAGTCAGGGGATGGATGAAGCGGAGAGCCCCGTTTGGAGTGAGGCTGCAAAGGGCATGCCAAAGGAAGTGTTTTGCTGTGCCAAGACTTGTGCTGCGCACGCTTTGTGCTTGGAGTGAGAAACAGGTTCCTTGGTGTTTTCTGCGAAACGCTTTAGCAGCCCGTTGGTGCTAGTATGGAGTCAGGGGATGGATGAAGCGGAGAGCCCCGTTTGGAGTGAGGCTGCAAAGGGCATGCCAAAGGAAGTGTTTTGCTGTGCCAAGACTCGTGCTGCGCACGCTTTGTGCTTGGAGTGAGAAACAGGCTCCTTGGTGTTTTCTGCGAAACGCTTTAGCAGCCCGTTGGTGCTAGTATGGAGTCAGGGGATGGATGAAGCGGAGAGCCCCGTTTGGAGTGAGGCTGCAAAGGGCATGCCAAAGGAAGTGTTTTGCTGTGCCAAGACTCGTGCTGCGCACGCTTTGTGCTTGGAGTCAGAAACAGGCTCCTTGGTGTTTTCTGCGAAACGCTTTAGCAGCCCGTTGGTGCTAGTATGGAGTCAGGGGATGGATGAAGCGGAGAGCCCCGTTTGGAGTGAGGCTGCAAAGGGCATGCCAAAGGAAGTGTTTTGCTGTGCCAAGACTCGTGCTGCGCACGCTTTGTGCTTGGAGTGAGAAACAGGTTCCTTGGTGTTTTCTGCGAAACGCTTTAGCAGCCCGTTGGTGCTAGTATGGAGTCAGGGGATGGATGAAGCGGAGAGCCCCGTTTGGAGTGAGGCTGCAAAGGGCATGCCAAGAGAAGTGTTTTGCTGTGCCAAGACTCGTGCTGCCATCGCTTTATGGTTGGAGTGAGAAACAGGTTCCTTGGTGTTTTCTGCGAAACGCTTTAGCAGCCCGTTGGTGCTAGTATGGAGTCAGGGGATGGATGAAGCGGAGAGCCCCGTTTGGAGTGAGGCTGCAAAGGGCATGCCAAAGGAAGTGTTTTGCTGTGCCAAGACTCGTGCTGCGCACGCTTTGTGCTTGGAGTGAGAAACAGGCTCCTTGGTGTTTTCTGCGAAACGCTTTAGCAGCCCGTTGGTGCTAGTATGGAGTCAGGGGATGGATGAAGCGGAGAGCCCCGTTTGGAGTGAGGCTGCAAAGGGCATGCCAAAGGAAGTGTTTTGCTGTGCCAAGACTCGTGCTGCGCACGCTTTGTGCTTGGAGTGAGAAACAGGTTCCTTGGTGTTTTCTGCGAAACGCTTTAGCAGCCCGTTGGTGCTAGTATGGAGTCAGGGGATGGATGAAGCGGAGAGCCCCGTTTGGAGTGAGGCTGCAAAGGGCATGCCAAAGGAAGTGTTTTGCTGTGCCAAGACTCGTGCTGCGCACGCTTTGTGCTTGGAGTGAGAAACAGGCTCCTTGGTGTTTTCTGCGAAACGCTTTAGCAGCCCGTTGGTGCTAGTATGGAGTCAGGGGATGGATGAAGCGGAGAGCCCCGTTTGGAGTGAGGCTGCAAAGGGCATGCCAAAGGAAGTGTTTTGCTGTGCCAAGACTCGTGCTGCGCACGCTTTGTGCTTGGAGTGAGAAACAGGTTCCTTGGTGTTTTCTGCGAAACGCTTTAGCAGCCCGTTGGTGCTAGTATGGAGTCAGGGGATGGATGAAGCGGAGAGCCCCGTTTGGAGTGAGGCTGCAAAGGGCATGCCAAAGGAAGTGTTTTGCTGTGCCAAGACTTGTGCTGCGCACGCTTTGTGCTTGGAGTGAGAAACAGGTTCCTTGGTGTTTTCTGCGAAACGCTTTAGCAGCCCGTTGGTGCTAGTATGGAGTCAGGGGATGGATGAAGCGGAGAGCCCCGTTTGGAGTGAGGCTGCAAAGGGCATGCCAAAGGAAGTGTTTTGCTGTGCCAAGACTCATGCTGCGCACGCTTTGTGCTTGGAGTGAGAAACAGGCTCCTTGGTGTTTTCTGCGAAACGCTTTAGCAGCCCGTTGGTGCTAGTATGGAGTCAGGGGATGGATGAAGCGGAGAGCCCCGTTTGGAGTGAGGCTGCAAAGGGCATGCCAAGAGAAGTGTTTTGCTGTGCCAAGACTCGTGCTGCGCACGCTTTGTGGTTGGAGTGAGAAACAGGTTCCTTGGTGTTTTCTGCGAAACGCTTTAGCAGCCCGTTGGTGCTAGTATGGAGTCAGGGGATGGATGAAGCGGAGAGCCCCGTTTGGAGTGAGGCTGCAAAGGGCATGCCAAAGGAAGTGTTTTGCTGTGCCAAGACTCGTGCTGCCATCGCTTTATGGTTGGAGTGAGAAACAGGTTCCTTGGTGTTTTCTGCGAAACGCTTTAGCAGCCCGTTGGTGCTAGTATGGAGTCAGGGGATGGATGAAGCGGAGAGCCCCGTTTGGAGTGAGGCTGCAAAGGGCATGCCAAAGGAAGTGTTTTGCTGTGCCAAGACTCGTGCTGCGCACGCTTTGTGCTTGGAGTGAGAAACAGGTTCCTTGGTGTTTTCTGCGAAACGCTTTAGCAGCCCGTTGGTGCTAGTATGGAGTCAGGGGATGGATGAAGCGGAGAGCCCCGTTTGGAGTGAGGCTGCAAAGGGCATGCCAAAGGAAGTGTTTTGCTGTGCCAAGACTCGTGCTGCGCACGCTTTGTGGTTGGAGTGAGAAACAGGTTCCTTGGTGTTTTCTGCAAAACGCTTTAGCAGCCCGTTGGTGCTAGTATGGAGTCAGGGGATGGATGAAGCGGAGAGCCCCGTTTGGAGTGAGGCTGCAAAGGGCATGCCAAAGGAAGTGTTTTGCTGTGCCAAGACTCGTGCTGCCATCGCTTTGTGCTTGGAGTGAGAAACAGGTTCCTTGGTGTTTTCTGCAAAACGCTTTAGCAGCCCGTTGGTGCTAGTATGGAGTCAGGGGATGGATGAAGCGGAGAGCCCCGTTTGGAGTGAGGCTGCAAAGGGCATGCCAAGAGAAGTGTTTTGCTGTGCCAAGACTCGTGCTGCGCACGCTTTGTGCTTGGAGTGAGAAACAGGTTCCTTGGTGTTTTCTGCGAAACGCTTTAGCAGCCCGTTGGTGCTAGTATGGAGTCAGGGGATGGATGAAGCGGAGAGCCCCGTTTGAAGTGAGGCTGCAAAGGGCATGCCAAAGGAAGTGTTTTGCTGTGCCAAGACTCGTGCTGCGCACGCTTTGTGCTTGGAGTGAGAAACAGGTTCCTTGGTGTTTTCTGCGAAACACTTTAGCAGCCCGTTGGTGCTAGTATGGAGTCAGGGGACGGATGAAGCGGAGAGCCCCGTTTGGAGTGAGGCTGCAAAGGGCATGCCAAGAGAAGTGTTTTGCTGTGCCAAGACTCGTGCTGCGCACGCTTTGTGCTTGGAGTGAGAAACAGGTTCCTTGGTGTTTTCTGCGAAACGCTTTAGCAGCCCGTTGGTGCTAGTATGGAGTCAGGGGATGGATGAAGCGGAGAGCCCCGTTTGGAGTGAGGCTGCAAAGGGCATGCCAAGAGAAGTGTTTTGCTGTGCCAAGACTCGTGCTGCGCACGCTTTGTGGTTGGAGTGAGAAACAGGTTCCTTGGTGTTTTCTGCGAAACGCTTTAGCAGCCCGTTGGTGCTAGTATGGAGTCAGGGGATGGATGAAGCGGAGAGCCCCGTTTGGAGTGAGGCTGCAAAGGGCATGTCAAAGGAAGTGTTTTGCTGTGCCAAGACTCGTGCTGCGCACGCTTTGTGGTTGGAGTGAGAAACAGGTTCCTTGGTGTTTTCTGCGAAACGCTTTAGCAGCCCGTTGGTGCTAGTATGGAGTCAGGGGATGGATGAAGCGGAGAGCCCCGTTTGGAGTGAGGCTGCAAAGGGCATGCCAAAGGAAGTGTTTTGCTGTGCCAAGACTCGTGCTGCGCACGCTTTGTGCTTGGAGTGAGAAACAGGTTCCTTGGTGTTTTCTGCGAAACGCTTTAGCAGCCCGTTGGTGCTAGTATGGAGTCAGGGGATGGATGAAGCGGAGAGCCCCGTTTGGAGTGAGGCTGCAAAGGGCATGCCAAAGGAAGTGTTTTGCTGTGCCAAGACTCGTGCTGCGCACGCTTTGTGCTTGGAGTGAGAAACAGGCTCCTTGGTGTTTTCTGCGAAACGCTTTAGCAGCCCGTTGGTGCTAGTATGGAGTCAGGGGATGGATGAAGCGGAGAGCCCCGTTTGGAGTGAGGCTGCAAAGGGCATGCCAAAGGAAGTGTTCTGCTGTGCCAAGACTCGTGCTGCCATCGCTTTGTGCTTGGAGTGAGAAACAGGTTCCTTGGTGTTTTCTGCGAAACGCTTTAGCAGCCCGTTGGTGCTAGTATGGAGTCAGGGGATGGATGAAGCGGAGAGCCCCGTTTGGAGTGAGGCTGCAAAGGGCATGCCAAAGGAAGTGTTCTGCTGTGCCAAGACTCGTGCTGCGCACGCTTTGTGTTTGGAGTGAGAAACAGGTTCCTTGGTGTTTTCTGCGAAACGCTTTAGCAGCCCGTTGGTGCTAGTATGGAGTCAGGGGATGGATGAAGCGGAGAGCCCCGTTTGGAGTGAGGCTGCAAAGGGCATGCCAAAGGAAGTGTTTTGCTGTGCCAAGACTCGTGCTGCGCACGCTTTGTGCTTGGAGTGAGAAACAGGTTCCTTGGTGTTTTCTGCGAAACGCTTTAGCAGCCCGTTGGTGCTAGTATGGAGTCAGGGGATGGATGAAGCGGAGAGCCCCGTTTGGAGTGAGGCTGCAAAGGGCATGCCAAAGGAAGTGTTTTGCTGTGCCAAGACTCGTGCTGCGCACGCTTTGTGCTTGGAGTGAGAAACAGGTTCCTTGGTGTTTTCTGCGAAACGCTTTAGCAGCCCGTTGGTGCTAGTATGGAGTCAGGGGATGGATGAAGCGGAGAGCCCCGTTTGGAGTGAGGCTGCAAAGGGCATGCCAAAGGAAGTGTTTTGCTGTGCCAAGACTCGTGCTGCGCACGCTTTGTGCTTGGAGTGAGAAACAGGTTCCTTGGTGTTTTCTGCGAAACGCTTTAGCAGCCCGTTGGTGCTAGTATGGAGTCAGGGGATGGATGAAGCGGAGAGCCCCGTTTGGAGTGAGGCTGCAAAGGGCATGCCAAAGGAAGTGTTTTGCTGTGCCAAGACTCGTGCTGCGCACGCTTTGTGCTTGGATTCAGAAACAGGCTCCTTGGTGTTTTCTGCGAAACGCTTTAGCAGCCCGTTGGTGCTAGTATGGAGTCAGGGGATGGATGAAGCGGAGAGCCCCGTTTGGAGTGAGGCTGCAAAGGGCATGCCAAAGGAAGTGTTTTGCTGTGCCAAGACTCATGCTGCGCACGCTTTGTGCTTGGAGTGAGAAACAGGCTCCTTGGTGTTTTCTGCGAAACGCTTTAGCAGCCCGTTGGTGCTAGTATGGAGTCAGGGGATGGATGAAGCGGAGAGCCCCGTTTGGAGTGAGGCTGCAAAGGGCATGCCAAGAGAAGTGTTTTGCTGTGCCAAGACTCGTGCTGCGCACGCTTTGTGGTTGGAGTGAGAAACAGGTTCCTTGGTGTTTTCTGCGAAACGCTTTAGCAGCCCGTTGGTGCTAGTATGGAGTCAGGGGATGGATGAAGCGGAGAGCCCCGTTTGGAGTGAGGCTGCAAAGGGCATGCCAAAGGAAGTGTTTTGCTGTGCCAAGACTCGTGCTGCCATCGCTTTATGGTTGGAGTGAGAAACAGGTTCCTTGGTGTTTTCTGCGAAACGCTTTAGCAGCCCGTTGGTGCTAGTATGGAGTCAGGGGATGGATGAAGCGGAGAGCCCCGTTTGGAGTGAGGCTGCAAAGGGCATGCCAAAGGAAGTGTTTTGCTGTGCCAAGACTCGTGCTGCGCACGCTTTGTGCTTGGAGTGAGAAACAGGTTCCTTGGTGTTTTCTGCGAAACGCTTTAGCAGCCCGTTGGTGCTAGTATGGAGTCAGGGGATGGATGAAGCGGAGAGCCCCGTTTGGAGTGAGGCTGCAAAGGGCATGCCAAAGGAAGTGTTTTGCTGTGCCAAGACTCGTGCTGCGCACGCTTTGTGCTTGGAGTGAGAAACAGGTTCCTTGGTGTTTTCTGCAAAACGCTTTAGCAGCCCGTTGGTGCTAGTATGGAGTCAGGGGATGGATGAAGCGGAGAGCCCCGTTTGGAGTGAGGCTGCAAAGGGCATGCCAAGAGAAGTGTTTTGCTGTGCCAAGACTCGTGCTGCGCACGCTTTGTGCTTGGAGTGAGAAACAGGTTCCTTGGTGTTTTCTGCGAAACGCTTTAGCAGCCCGTTGGTGCTAGTATGGAGTCAGGGGATGGATGAAGCGGAGAGCCCCGTTTGAAGTGAGGCTGCAAAGGGCATGCCAAAGGAAGTGTTTTGCTGTGCCAAGACTCGTGCTGCGCACGCTTTGTGCTTGGAGTGAGAAACAGGTTCCTTGGTGTTTTCTGCGAAACACTTTAGCAGCCCGTTGGTGCTAGTATGGAGTCAGGGGATGGATGAAGCGGAGAGCCCCGTTTGGAGTGAGGCTGCAAAGGGCATGCCAAGAGAAGTGTTTTGCTGTGCCAAGACTCGTGCTGCGCACGCTTTGTGCTTGGAGTGAGAAACAGGTTCCTTGGTGTTTTCTGCGAAACGCTTTAGCAGCCCGTTGGTGCTAGTATGGAGTCAGGGGATGGATGAAGCGGAGAGCCCCGTTTGGAGTGAGGCTGCAAAGGGTATGCCAAGAGAAGTGTTTTGCTGTGCCAAGACTCGTGCTGCGCACGCTTTGTGCTTGGAGTGAGAAACAGGTTCCTTGGTGTTTTCTGCGAAACGCTTTAGCAGCCCGTTGGTGCTAGTATGGAGTCAGGGGATGGATGAAGCGGAGAGCCCCGTTTGGAGTGAGGCTGCAAAGGGCATGTCAAAGGAAGTGTTTTGCTGTGCCAAGACTCGTGCTGCGCACGCTTTGTGGTTGGAGTGAGAAACAGGTTCCTTGGTGTTTTCTGCGAAACGCTTTAGCAGCCCGTTGGTGCTAGTATGGAGTCAGGGGATGGATGAAGCGGAGAGCCCCGTTTGGAGTGAGGCTGCAAAGGGCATGCCAAAGGAAGTGTTTTGCTGTGCCAAGACTCGTGCTGCGCACGCTTTGTGCTTGGAGTGAGAAACAGGTTCCTTGGTGTTTTCTGCGAAACGCTTTAGCAGCCCGTTGGTGCTAGTATGGAGTCAGGGGATGGATGAAGCGGAGAGCCCCGTTTGGAGTGAGGCTGCAAAGGGCATGCCAAAGGAAGTGTTTTGCTGTGCCAAGACTCGTGCTGCGCACGCTTTGTGCTTGGAGTGAGAAACAGGCTCCTTGGTGTTTTCTGCGAAACGCTTTAGCAGCCCGTTGGTGCTAGTATGGAGTCAGGGGATGGATGAAGCGGAGAGCCCCGTTTGGAGTGAGGCTGCAAAGGGCATGCCAAAGGAAGTGTTCTGCTGTGCCAAGACTCGTGCTGCGCACGCTTTGTGCTTGGAGTGAGAAACAGGTTCCTTGGTGTTTTCTGCGAAACGCTTTAGCAGCCCGTTGGTGCTAGTATGGAGTCAGGGGATGGATGAAGCGGAGAGCCCCGTTTGGAGTGAGGCTGCAAAGGGCATGCCAAAGGAAGTGTTCTGCTGTGCCAAGACTCGTGCTGCGCACGCTTTGTGTTTGGAGTGAGAAACAGGTTCCTTGGTGTTTTCTGCGAAACGCTTTAGCAGCCCGTTGGTGCTAGTATGGAGTCAGGGGATGGATGAAGCGGAGAGCCCCGTTTGGAGTGAGGCTGCAAAGGGCATGCCAAAGGAAGTGTTTTGCTGTGCCAAGACTCGTGCTGCGCACGCTTTGTGCTTGGAGTGAGAAACAGGTTCCTTGGTGTTTTCTGCGAAACGCTTTAGCAGCCCGTTGGTGCTAGTATGGAGTCAGGGGATGGATGAAGCGGAGAGCCCCGTTTGGAGTGAGGCTGCAAAGGGCATGCCAAAGGAAGTGTTTTGCTGTGCCAAGACTCGTGCTGCGCACGCTTTGTGCTTGGAGTGAGAAACAGGTTCCTTGGTGTTTTCTGCGAAACGCTTTAGCAGCCCGTTGGTGCTAGTATGGAGTCAGGGGATGGATGAAGCGGAGAGCCCCGTTTGGAGTGAGGCTGCAAAGGGCATGCCAAAGGAAGTGTTTTGCTGTGCCAAGACTCGTGCTGCGCACGCTTTGTGCTTGGAGTGAGAAACAGGTTCCTTGGTGTTTTCTGCGAAACGCTTTAGCAGCCCGTTGGTGCTAGTATGGAGTCAGGGGATGGATGAAGCGGAGAGCCCCGTTTGGAGTGAGGCTGCAAAGGGCATGCCAAAGGAAGTGTTTTGCTGTGCCAAGACTCGTGCTGCGCACGCTTTGTGCTTGGAGTGAGAAACAGGCTCCTTGGTGTTTTCTGCGAAACGCTTTAGCAGCCCGTTGGTGCTAGTATGGAGTCAGGGGATGGATGAAGCGGAGAGCCCCGTTTGGAGTGAGGCTGCAAAGGGCATGCCAAAGGAAGTGTTTTGCTGTGCCAAGACTCGTGCTGCGCACGCTTTGTGCTTGGAGTGAGAAACAGGTTCCTTGGTGTTTTCTGCGAAACGCTTTAGCAGCCCGTTGGTGCTAGTATGGAGTCAGGGGATGGATGAAGCGGAGAGCCCCGTTTGGAGTGAGGCTGCAAAGGGCATGCCAAAGGAAGTGTTTTGCTGTGCCAAGACTCGTGCTGCGCACGCTTTGTGCTTGGAGTGAGAAACAGGTTCCTTGGTGTTTTCTGCGAAACGCTTTAGCAGCCCGTTGGTGCTAGTATGGAGTCAGGGGATGGATGAAGCGGAGAGCCCCGTTTGGAGTGAGGCTGCAAAGGGCATGCCAAAGGAAGTGTTTTGCTGTGCCAAGACTCGTGCTGCGCACGCTTTGTGCTTGGAGTGAGAAACAGGTTCCTTGGTGTTTTCTGCGAAACGCTTTAGCAGCCCGTTGGTGCTAGTATGGAGTCAGGGGATGGATGAAGCGGAGAGCCCCGTTTGGAGTGAGGCTGCAAAGGGCATGCCAAAGGAAGTGTTTTGCTGTGCCAAGACTCGTGCTGCGCACGCTTTGTGCTTGGAGTGAGAAACAGGTTCCTTGGTGTTTTCTGCGAAACGCTTTAGCAGCCCGTTGGTGCTAGTATGGAGTCAGGGGATGGATGAAGCGGAGAGCCCCGTTTGGAGTGAGGCTGCAAAGGGCATGCCAAAGGAAGTGTTTTGCTGTGCCAAGACTCGTGCTGCGCACGCTTTGTGCTTGGAGTGAGAAACAGGTTCCTTGGTGTTTTCTGCGAAACGCTTTAGCAGCCCGTTGGTGCTAGTATGGAGTCAGGGGATGGATGAAGCGGAGAGCCCCGTTTGGAGTGAGGCTGCAAAGGGCATGCCAAAGGAAGTGTTTTGCTGTGCCAAGACTCGTGCTGCGCACGCTTTGTGCTTGGAGTGAGAAACAGGTTCCTTGGTGTTTTCTGCGAAACGCTTTAGCAGCCCGTTGGTGCTAGTATGGAGTCAGGGGATGGATGAAGCGGAGAGCCCCGTTTGGAGTGAGGCTGCAAAGGGCATGCCAAAGGAAGTGTTTTGCTGTGCCAAGACTCGTGCTGCGCACGCTTTGTGCTTGGAGTGAGAAACAGGTTCCTTGGTGTTTTCTGCGAAACGCTTTAGCAGCCCGTTGGTGCTAGTATGGAGTCAGGGGATGGATGAAGCGGAGAGCCCCGTTTGGAGTGAGGCTGCAAAGGGCATGCCAAAGGAAGTGTTTTGCTGTGCCAAGACTCGTGCTGCGCACGCTTTGTGCTTGGAGTGAGAAACAGGTTCCTTGGTGTTTTCTGCGAAACGCTTTAGCAGCCCGTTGGTGCTAGTATGGAGTCAGGGGATGGATGAAGCGGAGAGCCCCGTTTGGAGTGAGGCTGCAAAGGGCATGCCAAAGGAAGTGTTTTGCTGTGCCAAGACTCGTGCTGCGCACGCTTTGTGCTTGGAGTGAGAAACAGGTTCCTTGGTGTTTTCTGCGAAACGCTTTAGCAGCCCGTTGGTGCTAGTATGGAGTCAGGGGATGGATGAAGCGGAGAGCCCCGTTTGGAGTGAGGCTGCAAAGGGCATGCCAAAGGAAGTGTTTTGCTGTGCCAAGACTCGTGCTGCGCACGCTTTGTGCTTGGAGTGAGAAACAGGTTCCTTGGTGTTTTCTGCGAAACGCTTTAGCAGCCCGTTGGTGCTAGTATGGAGTCAGGGGATGGATGAAGCGGAGAGCCCCGTTTGGAGTGAGGCTGCAAAGGGCATGCCAAAGGAAGTGTTTTGCTGTGCCAAGACTCGTGCTGCGCACGCTTTGTGCTTGGAGTGAGAAACAGGTTCCTTGGTGTTTTCTGCGAAACGCTTTAGCAGCCCGTTGGTGCTAGTATGGAGTCAGGGATGGATGAAGCGGAGAGCCCCGTTTGGAGTGAGGCTGCAAAGGGCATGCCAAAGGAAGTGTTTTGCTGTGCCAAGACTCGTGCTGCGCACGCTTTGTGCTTGGAGTGAGAAACAGGTTCCTTGGTGTTTTCTGCGAAACGCTTTAGCAGCCCGTTGGTGCTAGTATGGAGTCAGGGGATGGATGAAGCGGAGAGCCCCGTTTGGAGTGAGGCTGCAAAGGGCATGCCAAAGGAAGTGTTTTGCTGTGCCAAGACTCGTGCTGCGCACGCTTTGTGCTTGGAGTGAGAAACAGGTTCCTTGGTGTTTTCTGCGAAACGCTTTAGCAGCCCGTTGGTGCTAGTATGGAGTCAGGGGATGGATGAAGCGGAGAGCCCCGTTTGGAGTGAGGCTGCAAAGGGCATGCCAAAGG
>NW_028290334.1:0-16895 GCF_059628265.1 Tinamus guttatus | reverse complement strand
ATGCCAAGAGAAGTGTTTTGCTGTGCCAAGACTCGTGCTGCGCACGCTTTGTGCTTGGAGTGAGAAACAGGTTCCTTGGTGTTTTCTGCGAAACGCTTTAGCAGCCCGTTGGTGCTAGTATGGAGTCAGGGGATGGATGAAGCGGAGAGCCCCGTTTGGAGTGAGGCTGCAAAGGGCATGCCAAAGGAAGTGTTTTGCTGTGCCAAGACTCGTGCTGCGCACGCTTTGTGCTTGGAGTGAGAAACAGGTTCCTTGGTGTTTTCTGCGAAACGCTTTAGCAGCCCGTTGGTGCTAGTATGGAGTCAGGGGATGGATGAAGCGGAGAGCCCCGTTTGGAGTGAGGCTGCAAAGGGCATGCCAAAGGAAGTGTTTTGCTGTGCCAAGACTCGTGCTGCGCACGCTTTGTGCTTGGAGTGAGAAACAGGTTCCTTGGTGTTTTCTGCGAAACGCTTTAGCAGCCCGTTGGTGCTAGTATGGAGTCAGGGGATGGATGAAGCGGAGAGCCCCGTTTGGAGTGAGGCTGCAAAGGGCATGCCAAGAGAAGTGTTTTGCTGTGCCAAGACTCGTGCTGCGCACGCTTTGTGCTTGGAGTGAGAAACAGGTTCCTTGGTGTTTTCTGCGAAACGCTTTAGCAGCCCGTTGGTGCTAGTATGGAGTCAGGGGATGGATGAAGCGGAGAGCCCCGTTTGGAGTGAGGCTGCAAAGGGCATGCCAAGAGAAGTGTTTTGCTGTGCCAAGACTCGTGCTGCGCACGCTTTGTGCTTGGAGTGAGAAACAGGTTCCTTGGTGTTTTCTGCGAAACGCTTTAGCAGCCCGTTGGTGCTAGTATGGAGTCAGGGGATGGATGAAGCGGAGAGCCCCGTTTGGAGTGAGGCTGCAAAGGGCATGCCAAAGGAAGTGTTTTGCTGTGCCAAGACTCGTGCTGCGCACGCTTTGTGCTTGGAGTGAGAAACAGGTTCCTTGGTGTTTTCTGCGAAACGCTTTAGCAGCCCGTTGGTGCTAGTATGGAGTCAGGGGATGGATGAAGCGGAGAGCCCCGTTTGGAGTGAGGCTGCAAAGGGCATGCCAAAGGAAGTGTTTTGCTGTGCCAAGACTCGTGCTGCGCACGCTTTGTGCTTGGAGTGAGAAACAGGTTCCTTGGTGTTTTCTGCGAAACGCTTTAGCAGCCCGTTGGTGCTAGTATGGAGTCAGGGGATGGATGAAGCGGAGAGCCCCGTTTGGAGTGAGGCTGCAAAGGGCATGCCAAAGGAAGTGTTTTGCTGTGCCAAGACTCGTGCTGCGCACGCTTTGTGCTTGGAGTGAGAAACAGGTTCCTTGGTGTTTTCTGCGAAACGCTTTAGCAGCCCGTTGGTGCTAGTATGGAGTCAGGGGATGGATGAAGCGGAGAGCCCCGTTTGGAGTGAGGCTGCAAAGGGCATGCCAAAGGAAGTGTTTTGCTGTGCCAAGACTCGTGCTGCGCACGCTTTGTGCTTGGAGTGAGAAACAGGTTCCTTGGTGTTTTCTGCGAAACGCTTTAGCAGCCCGTTGGTGCTAGTATGGAGTCAGGGGATGGATGAAGCGGAGAGCCCCGTTTGGAGTGAGGCTGCAAAGGGCATGCCAAAGGAAGTGTTTTGCTGTGCCAAGACTCGTGCTGCGCACGCTTTGTGCTTGGAGTGAGAAACAGGTTCCTTGGTGTTTTCTGCGAAACGCTTTAGCAGCCCGTTGGTGCTAGTATGGAGTCAGGGGATGGATGAAGCGGAGAGCCCCGTTTGGAGTGAGGCTGCAAAGGGCATGCCAAAGGAAGTGTTTTGCTGTGCCAAGACTCGTGCTGCGCACGCTTTGTGCTTGGAGTGAGAAACAGGTTCCTTGGTGTTTTCTGCGAAACGCTTTAGCAGCCCGTTGGTGCTAGTATGGAGTCAGGGGATGGATGAAGCGGAGAGCCCCGTTTGGAGTGAGGCTGCAAAGGGCATGCCAAAGGAAGTGTTTTGCTGTGCCAAGACTCGTGCTGCGCACGCTTTGTGCTTGGAGTGAGAAACAGGTTCCTTGGTGTTTTCTGCGAAACGCTTTAGCAGCCCGTTGGTGCTAGTATGGAGTCAGGGGATGGATGAAGCGGAGAGCCCCGTTTGGAGTGAGGCTGCAAAGGGCATGCCAAAGGAAGTGTTTTGCTGTGCCAAGACTCGTGCTGCGCACGCTTTGTGCTTGGAGTGAGAAACAGGTTCCTTGGTGTTTTCTGCGAAACGCTTTAGCAGCCCGTTGGTGCTAGTATGGAGTCAGGGGATGGATGAAGCGGAGAGCCCCGTTTGGAGTGAGGCTGCAAAGGGCATGCCAAAGGAAGTGTTTTGCTGTGCCAAGACTCGTGCTGCGCACGCTTTGTGCTTGGAGTGAGAAACAGGTTCCTTGGTGTTTTCTGCGAAACGCTTTAGCAGCCCGTTGGTGCTAGTATGGAGTCAGGGGATGGATGAAGCGGAGAGCCCCGTTTGGAGTGAGGCTGCAAAGGGCATGCCAAAGGAAGTGTTTTGCTGTGCCAAGACTCGTGCTGCGCACGCTTTGTGCTTGGAGTGAGAAACAGGTTCCTTGGTGTTTTCTGCGAAACGCTTTAGCAGCCCGTTGGTGCTAGTATGGAGTCAGGGGATGGATGAAGCGGAGAGCCCCGTTTGGAGTGAGGCTGCAAAGGGCATGCCAAAGGAAGTGTTTTGCTGTGCCAAGACTCGTGCTGCGCACGCTTTGTGCTTGGAGTGAGAAACAGGTTCCTTGGTGTTTTCTGCGAAACGCTTTAGCAGCCCGTTGGTGCTAGTATGGAGTCAGGGGATGGATGAAGCGGAGAGCCCCGTTTGGAGTGAGGCTGCAAAGGGCATGCCAAAGGAAGTGTTTTGCTGTGCCAAGACTCGTGCTGCGCACGCTTTGTGCTTGGAGTGAGAAACAGGTTCCTTGGTGTTTTCTGCGAAACGCTTTAGCAGCCCGTTGGTGCTAGTATGGAGTCAGGGGATGGATGAAGCGGAGAGCCCCGTTTGGAGTGAGGCTGCAAAGGGCATGCCAAAGGAAGTGTTTTGCTGTGCCAAGACTCGTGCTGCGCACGCTTTGTGCTTGGAGTGAGAAACAGGTTCCTTGGTGTTTTCTGCGAAACGCTTTAGCAGCCCGTTGGTGCTAGTATGGAGTCAGGGGATGGATGAAGCGGAGAGCCCCGTTTGGAGTGAGGCTGCAAAGGGCATGCCAAAGGAAGTGTTTTGCTGTGCCAAGACTCGTGCTGCGCACGCTTTGTGCTTGGAGTGAGAAACAGGTTCCTTGGTGTTTTCTGCGAAACGCTTTAGCAGCCCGTTGGTGCTAGTATGGAGTCAGGGGATGGATGAAGCGGAGAGCCCCGTTTGGAGTGAGGCTGCAAAGGGCATGCCAAAGGAAGTGTTTTGCTGTGCCAAGACTCGTGCTGCGCACGCTTTGTGCTTGGAGTGAGAAACAGGTTCCTTGGTGTTTTCTGCGAAACGCTTTAGCAGCCCGTTGGTGCTAGTATGGAGTCAGGGGATGGATGAAGCGGAGAGCCCCGTTTGGAGTGAGGCTGCAAAGGGCATGCCAAGAGAAGTGTTTTGCTGTGCCAAGACTCGTGCTGCGCACGCTTTGTGCTTGGAGTGAGAAACAGGTTCCTTGGTGTTTTCTGCGAAACGCTTTAGCAGCCCGTTGGTGCTAGTATGGAGTCAGGGGATGGATGAAGCGGAGAGCCCCGTTTGGAGTGAGGCTGCAAAGGGCATGCCAAAGGAAGTGTTTTGCTGTGCCAAGACTCGTGCTGCGCACGCTTTGTGCTTGGAGTGAGAAACAGGTTCCTTGGTGTTTTCTGCGAAACGCTTTAGCAGCCCGTTGGTGCTAGTATGGAGTCAGGGGATGGATGAAGCGGAGAGCCCCGTTTGGAGTGAGGCTGCAAAGGGCATGCCAAGAGAAGTGTTTTGCTGTGCCAAGACTCGTGCTGCGCACGCTTTGTGCTTGGAGTGAGAAACAGGTTCCTTGGTGTTTTCTGCGAAACGCTTTAGCAGCCCGTTGGTGCTAGTATGGAGTCAGGGGATGGATGAAGCAGAGAGCCCCGTTTGGAGTGAGGCTGCAAAGGGCATGCCAAGAGAAGTGTTTTGCTGTGCCAAGACTCGTGCTGCGCACGCTTTGTGCTTGGAGTGAGAAACAGGTTCCTTGGTGTTTTCTGCGAAACGCTTTAGCAGCCCGTTGGTGCTAGTATGGAGTCAGGGGATGGATGAAGCGGAGAGCCCCGTTTGGAGTGAGGCTGCAAAGGGCATGCCAAAGGAAGTGTTTTGCTGTGCCAAGACTCGTGCTGCGCACGCTTTGTGCTTGGAGTGAGAAACAGGTTCCTTGGTGTTTTCTGCGAAACGCTTTAGCAGCCCGTTGGTGCTAGTATGGAGTCAGGGGATGGATGAAGCGGAGAGCCCCGTTTGGAGTGAGGCTGCAAAGGGCATGCCAAAGGAAGTGTTTTGCTGTGCCAAGACTCGTGCTGCGCACGCTTTGTGCTTGGAGTGAGAAACAGGTTCCTTGGTGTTTTCTGCGAAACGCTTTAGCAGCCCGTTGGTGCTAGTATGGAGTCAGGGGATGGATGAAGCGGAGAGCCCCGTTTGGAGTGAGGCTGCAAAGGGCATGCCAAAGGAAGTGTTTTGCTGTGCCAAGACTCGTGCTGCGCACGCTTTGTGCTTGGAGTGAGAAACAGGTTCCTTGGTGTTTTCTGCGAAACGCTTTAGCAGCCCGTTGGTGCTAGTATGGAGTCAGGGGATGGATGAAGCGGAGAGCCCCGTTTGGAGTGAGGCTGCAAAGGGCATGCCAAAGGAAGTGTTTTGCTGTGCCAAGACTCGTGCTGCGCACGCTTTGTGCTTGGAGTGAGAAACAGGTTCCTTGGTGTTTTCTGCGAAACGCTTTAGCAGCCCGTTGGTGCTAGTATGGAGTCAGGGGATGGATGAAGCGGAGAGCCCCGTTTGGAGTGAGGCTGCAAAGGGCATGCCAAAGGAAGTGTTTTGCTGTGCCAAGACTCGTGCTGCGCACGCTTTGTGCTTGGAGTGAGAAACAGGTTCCTTGGTGTTTTCTGCGAAACGCTTTAGCAGCCCGTTGGTGCTAGTATGGAGTCAGGGGATGGATGAAGCGGAGAGCCCCGTTTGGAGTGAGGCTGCAAAGGGCATGCCAAAGGAAGTGTTTTGCTGTGCCAAGACTCGTGCTGCGCACGCTTTGTGCTTGGAGTGAGAAACAGGTTCCTTGGTGTTTTCTGCGAAACGCTTTAGCAGCCCGTTGGTGCTAGTATGGAGTCAGGGGATGGATGAAGCGGAGAGCCCCGTTTGGAGTGAGGCTGCAAAGGGCATGCCAAAGGAAGTGTTTTGCTGTGCCAAGACTCGTGCTGCGCACGCTTTGTGCTTGGAGTGAGAAACAGGTTCCTTGGTGTTTTCTGCGAAACGCTTTAGCAGCCCGTTGGTGCTAGTATGGAGTCAGGGGATGGATGAAGCGGAGAGCCCCGTTTGGAGTGAGGCTGCAAAGGGCATGCCAAAGGAAGTGTTTTGCTGTGCCAAGACTCGTGCTGCGCACGCTTTGTGCTTGGAGTGAGAAACAGGTTCCTTGGTGTTTTCTGCGAAACGCTTTAGCAGCCCGTTGGTGCTAGTATGGAGTCAGGGGATGGATGAAGCGGAGAGCCCCGTTTGGAGTGAGGCTGCAAAGGGCATGCCAAAGGAAGTGTTTTGCTGTGCCAAGACTCGTGCTGCGCACGCTTTGTGCTTGGAGTGAGAAACAGGTTCCTTGGTGTTTTCTGCGAAACGCTTTAGCAGCCCGTTGGTGCTAGTATGGAGTCAGGGGATGGATGAAGCGGAGAGCCCCGTTTGGAGTGAGGCTGCAAAGGGCATGCCAAAGGAAGTGTTTTGCTGTGCCAAGACTCGTGCTGCGCACGCTTTGTGCTTGGAGTGAGAAACAGGTTCCTTGGTGTTTTCTGCGAAACGCTTTAGCAGCCCGTTGGTGCTAGTATGGAGTCAGGGGATGGATGAAGCGGAGAGCCCCGTTTGGAGTGAGGCTGCAAAGGGCATGCCAAAGGAAGTGTTTTGCTGTGCCAAGACTCGTGCTGCGCACGCTTTGTGCTTGGAGTGAGAAACAGGTTCCTTGGTGTTTTCTGCGAAACGCTTTAGCAGCCCGTTGGTGCTAGTATGGAGTCAGGGGATGGATGAAGCGGAGAGCCCCGTTTGGAGTGAGGCTGCAAAGGGCATGCCAAAGGAAGTGTTTTGCTGTGCCAAGACTCGTGCTGCGCACGCTTTGTGCTTGGAGTGAGAAACAGGTTCCTTGGTGTTTTCTGCGAAACGCTTTAGCAGCCCGTTGGTGCTAGTATGGAGTCAGGGGATGGATGAAGCGGAGAGCCCCGTTTGGAGTGAGGCTGCAAAGGGCATGCCAAAGGAAGTGTTTTGCTGTGCCAAGACTCGTGCTGCGCACGCTTTGTGCTTGGAGTGAGAAACAGGTTCCTTGGTGTTTTCTGCGAAACGCTTTAGCAGCCCGTTGGTGCTAGTATGGAGTCAGGGGATGGATGAAGCGGAGAGCCCCGTTTGGAGTGAGGCTGCAAAGGGCATGCCAAAGGAAGTGTTTTGCTGTGCCAAGACTCGTGCTGCGCACGCTTTGTGCTTGGAGTGAGAAACAGGTTCCTTGGTGTTTTCTGCGAAACGCTTTAGCAGCCCGTTGGTGCTAGTATGGAGTCAGGGGATGGATGAAGCGGAGAGCCCCGTTTGGAGTGAGGCTGCAAAGGGCATGCCAAAGGAAGTGTTTTGCTGTGCCAAGACTCGTGCTGCGCACGCTTTGTGCTTGGAGTGAGAAACAGGTTCCTTGGTGTTTTCTGCGAAACGCTTTAGCAGCCCGTTGGTGCTAGTATGGAGTCAGGGGATGGATGAAGCGGAGAGCCCCGTTTGGAGTGAGGCTGCAAAGGGCATGCCAAAGGAAGTGTTTTGCTGTGCCAAGACTCGTGCTGCGCACGCTTTGTGCTTGGAGTGAGAAACAGGTTCCTTGGTGTTTTCTGCGAAACGCTTTAGCAGCCCGTTGGTGCTAGTATGGAGTCAGGGGATGGATGAAGCGGAGAGCCCCGTTTGGAGTGAGGCTGCAAAGGGCATGCCAAAGGAAGTGTTTTGCTGTGCCAAGACTCGTGCTGCGCACGCTTTGTGCTTGGAGTGAGAAACAGGTTCCTTGGTGTTTTCTGCGAAACGCTTTAGCAGCCCGTTGGTGCTAGTATGGAGTCAGGGGATGGATGAAGCGGAGAGCCCCGTTTGGAGTGAGGCTGCAAAGGGCATGCCAAAGGAAGTGTTTTGCTGTGCCAAGACTCGTGCTGCGCACGCTTTGTGCTTGGAGTGAGAAACAGGTTCCTTGGTGTTTTCTGCGAAACGCTTTAGCAGCCCGTTGGTGCTAGTATGGAGTCAGGGGATGGATGAAGCGGAGAGCCCCGTTTGGAGTGAGGCTGCAAAGGGCATGCCAAGAGAAGTGTTTTGCTGTGCCAAGACTCGTGCTGCGCACGCTTTGTGCTTGGAGTGAGAAACAGGTTCCTTGGTGTTTTCTGCGAAACGCTTTAGCAGCCCGTTGGTGCTAGTATGGAGTCAGGGGATGGATGAAGCAGAGAGCCCCGTTTGGAGTGAGGCTGCAAAGGGCATGCCAAGAGAAGTGTTTTGCTGTGCCAAGACTCGTGCTGCGCACGCTTTGTGCTTGGAGTGAGAAACAGGTTCCTTGGTGTTTTCTGCGAAACGCTTTAGCAGCCCGTTGGTGCTAGTATGGAGTCAGGGGATGGATGAAGCGGAGAGCCCCGTTTGGAGTGAGGCTGCAAAGGGCATGCCAAAGGAAGTGTTTTGCTGTGCCAAGACTCGTGCTGCGCACGCTTTGTGCTTGGAGTGAGAAACAGGTTCCTTGGTGTTTTCTGCGAAACGCTTTAGCAGCCCGTTGGTGCTAGTATGGAGTCAGGGGATGGATGAAGCGGAGAGCCCCGTTTGGAGTGAGGCTGCAAAGGGCATGCCAAAGGAAGTGTTTTGCTGTGCCAAGACTCGTGCTGCGCACGCTTTGTGCTTGGAGTGAGAAACAGGTTCCTTGGTGTTTTCTGCGAAACGCTTTAGCAGCCCGTTGGTGCTAGTATGGAGTCAGGGGATGGATGAAGCGGAGAGCCCCGTTTGGAGTGAGGCTGCAAAGGGCATGCCAAAGGAAGTGTTTTGCTGTGCCAAGACTCGTGCTGCGCACGCTTTGTGCTTGGAGTGAGAAACAGGTTCCTTGGTGTTTTCTGCGAAACGCTTTAGCAGCCCGTTGGTGCTAGTATGGAGTCAGGGGATGGATGAAGCGGAGAGCCCCGTTTGGAGTGAGGCTGCAAAGGGCATGCCAAGAGGAAGTGTTTTGCTGTGCCAAGACTCGTGCTGCGCACGCTTTGTGCTTGGAGTGAGAAACAGGTTCCTTGGTGTTTTCTGCGAAACGCTTTAGCAGCCCGTTGGTGCTAGTATGGAGTCAGGGGATGGATGAAGCGGAGAGCCCCGTTTGGAGTGAGGCTGCAAAGGGCATGCCAAAGGAAGTGTTTTGCTGTGCCAAGACTCGTGCTGCGCACGCTTTGTGCTTGGAGTGAGAAACAGGTTCCTTGGTGTTTTCTGCGAAACGCTTTAGCAGCCCGTTGGTGCTAGTATGGAGTCAGGGGATGGATGAAGCGGAGAGCCCCGTTTGGAGTGAGGCTGCAAAGGGCATGCCAAAGGAAGTGTTTTGCTGTGCCAAGACTCGTGCTGCGCACGCTTTGTGCTTGGAGTGAGAAACAGGTTCCTTGGTGTTTTCTGCGAAACGCTTTAGCAGCCCGTTGGTGCTAGTATGGAGTCAGGGGATGGATGAAGCGGAGAGCCCCGTTTGGAGTGAGGCTGCAAAGGGCATGCCAAAGGAAGTGTTTTGCTGTGCCAAGACTCGTGCTGCGCACGCTTTGTGCTTGGAGTGAGAAACAGGTTCCTTGGTGTTTTCTGCGAAACGCTTTAGCAGCCCGTTGGTGCTAGTATGGAGTCAGGGGATGGATGAAGCGGAGAGCCCCGTTTGGAGTGAGGCTGCAAAGGGCATGCCAAAGGAAGTGTTTTGCTGTGCCAAGACTCGTGCTGCGCACGCTTTGTGCTTGGAGTGAGAAACAGGTTCCTTGGTGTTTTCTGCGAAACGCTTTAGCAGCCCGTTGGTGCTAGTATGGAGTCAGGGGATGGATGAAGCGGAGAGCCCCGTTTGGAGTGAGGCTGCAAAGGGCATGCCAAAGGAAGTGTTTTGCTGTGCCAAGACTCGTGCTGCGCACGCTTTGTGCTTGGAGTGAGAAACAGGTTCCTTGGTGTTTTCTGCGAAACGCTTTAGCAGCCCGTTGGTGCTAGTATGGAGTCAGGGGATGGATGAAGCGGAGAGCCCCGTTTGGAGTGAGGCTGCAAAGGGCATGCCAAAGGAAGTGTTTTGCTGTGCCAAGACTCGTGCTGCGCACGCTTTGTGCTTGGAGTGAGAAACAGGTTCCTTGGTGTTTTCTGCGAAACGCTTTAGCAGCCCGTTGGTGCTAGTATGGAGTCAGGGGATGGATGAAGCGGAGAGCCCCGTTTGGAGTGAGGCTGCAAAGGGCATGCCAAAGGAAGTGTTTTGCTGTGCCAAGACTCGTGCTGCGCACGCTTTGTGCTTGGAGTGAGAAACAGGTTCCTTGGTGTTTTCTGCGAAACGCTTTAGCAGCCCGTTGGTGCTAGTATGGAGTCAGGGGATGGATGAAGCGGAGAGCCCCGTTTGGAGTGAGGCTGCAAAGGGCATGCCAAAGGAAGTGTTTTGCTGTGCCAAGACTCGTGCTGCGCACGCTTTGTGCTTGGAGTGAGAAACAGGTTCCTTGGTGTTTTCTGCGAAACGCTTTAGCAGCCCGTTGGTGCTAGTATGGAGTCAGGGGATGGATGAAGCGGAGAGCCCCGTTTGGAGTGAGGCTGCAAAGGGCATGCCAAAGGAAGTGTTTTGCTGTGCCAAGACTCGTGCTGCGCACGCTTTGTGCTTGGAGTGAGAAACAGGTTCCTTGGTGTTTTCTGCGAAACGCTTTAGCAGCCCGTTGGTGCTAGTATGGAGTCAGGGGATGGATGAAGCGGAGAGCCCCGTTTGGAGTGAGGCTGCAAAGGGCATGCCAAAGGAAGTGTTTTGCTGTGCCAAGACTCGTGCTGCGCACGCTTTGTGCTTGGAGTGAGAAACAGGTTCCTTGGTGTTTTCTGCGAAACGCTTTAGCAGCCCGTTGGTGCAGTATGGAGTCAGGGGATGGATGAAGCGGAGAGCCCCGTTTGGAGTGAGGCTGCAAAGGGCATGCCAAAGGAAGTGTTTTGCTGTGCCAAGACTCGTGCTGCGCACGCTTTGTGCTTGGAGTGAGAAACAGGTTCCTTGGTGTTTTCTGCGAAACGCTTTAGCAGCCCGTTGGTGCTAGTATGGAGTCAGGGGATGGATGAAGCGGAGAGCCCCGTTTGGAGTGAGGCTGCAAAGGGCATGCCAAAGGAAGTGTTTTGCTGTGCCAAGACTCGTGCTGCGCACGCTTTGTGCTTGGAGTGAGAAACAGGTTCCTTGGTGTTTTCTGCGAAACGCTTTAGCAGCCCGTTGGTGCTAGTATGGAGTCAGGGGATGGATGAAGCGCAGAGCCCCGTTTGGAGTGAGGCTGCAAAGGGCATGCCAAAGGAAGTGTTTTGCTGTGCCAAGACTCGTGCTGCGCACGCTTTGTGCTTGGAGTGAGAAACAGGTTCCTTGGTGTTTTCTGCGAAACGCTTTAGCAGCCCGTTGGTGCTAGTATGGAGTCAGGGGATGGATGAAGCGCAGAGCCCCGTTTGGAGTGAGGCTGCAAAGGGCATGCCAAAGGAAGTGTTTTGCTGTGCCAAGACTCGTGCTGCGCACGCTTTGTGCTTGGAGTGAGAAACAGGTTCCTTGGTGTTTTCTGCGAAACGCTTTAGCAGCCCGTTGGTGCTAGTATGGAGTCAGGGGATGGATGAAGCGCAGAGCCCCGTTTGGAGTGAGGCTGCAAAGGGCATGCCAAAGGAAGTGTTTTGCTGTGCCAAGACTCGTGCTGCGCACGCTTTGTGCTTGGAGTGAGAAACAGGTTCCTTGGTGTTTTCTGCGAAACGCTTTAGCAGCCCGTTGGTGCTAGTATGGAGTCAGGGGATGGATGAAGCGCAGAGCCCCGTTTGGAGTGAGGCTGCAAAGGGCATGCCAAAGGAAGTGTTTTGCTGTGCCAAGACTGGTGCTGCGCACGCTTTGTGCTTGGAGTGAGAAACAGGTTCCTTGGTGTTTTCTGCGAAACGCTTTAGCAGCCCGTTGGTGCTAGTATGGAGTCAGGGGATGGATGAAGCGCAGAGCCCCGTTTGGAGTGAGGCTGCAAAGGGCATGCCAAAGGAAGTGTTTTGCTGTGCCAAGACTGGTGCTGCGCACGCTTTGTGCTTGGAGTGAGAAACAGGTTCCTTGGTGTTTTCTGCGAAACGCTTTAGCAGCCCGTTGGTGCTAGTATGGAGTCAGGGGATGGATGAAGCGCAGAGCCCCGTTTGGAGTGAGGCTGCAAAGGGCATGCCAAAGGAAGTGTTTTGCTGTGCCAAGACTCGTGCTGCGCACGCTTTGTGCTTGGAGTGAGAAACAGGTTCCTTGGTGTTTTCTGCGAAACGCTTTAGCAGCCCGTTGGTGCTAGTATGGAGTCAGGGGATGGATGAAGCGCAGAGCCCCGTTTGGAGTGAGGCTGCAAAGGGCATGCCAAAGGAAGTGTTTTGCTGTGCCAAGACTCGTGCTGCGCACGCTTTGTGCTTGGAGTGAGAAACAGGTTCCTTGGTGTTTTCTGCGAAACGCTTTAGCAGCCCGTTGGTGCTAGTATGGAGTCAGGGGATGGATGAAGCGCAGAGCCCCGTTTGGAGTGAGGCTGCAAAGGGCATGCCAAAGGAAGTGTTTTGCTGTGCCAAGACTCGTGCTGCGCACGCTTTGTGCTTGGAGTGAGAAACAGGTTCCTTGGTGTTTTCTGCGAAACGCTTTAGCAGCCCGTTGGTGCTAGTATGGAGTCAGGGGATGGATGAAGCGCAGAGCCCCGTTTGGAGTGAGGCTGCAAAGGGCATGCCAAAGGAAGTGTTTTGCTGTGCCAAGACTCGTGCTGCGCACGCTTTGTGCTTGGAGTGAGAAACAGGTTCCTTGGTGTTTTCTGCGAAACGCTTTAGCAGCCCGTTGGTGCTAGTATGGAGTCAGGGGATGGATGAAGCGCAGAGCCCCGTTTGGAGTGAGGCTGCAAAGGGCATGCCAAAGGAAGTGTTTTGCTGTGCCAAGACTCGTGCTGCGCACGCTTTGTGCTTGGAGTGAGAAACAGGTTCCTTGGTGTTTTCTGCGAAACGCTTTAGCAGCCCGTTGGTGCTAGTATGGAGTCAGGGGATGGATGAAGCGCAGAGCCCCGTTTGGAGTGAGGCTGCAAAGGGCATGCCAAAGGAAGTGTTTTGCTGTGCCAAGACTCGTGCTGCGCACGCTTTGTGCTTGGAGTGAGAAACAGGTTCCTTGGTGTTTTCTGCGAAACGCTTTAGCAGCCCGTTGGTGCTAGTATGGAGTCAGGGGATGGATGAAGCGCAGAGCCCCGTTTGGAGTGAGGCTGCAAAGGGCATGCCAAAGGAAGTGTTTTGCTGTGCCAAGACTCGTGCTGCGCACGCTTTGTGCTTGGAGTGAGAAACAGGTTCCTTGGTGTTTTCTGCGAAACGCTTTAGCAGCCCGTTGGTGCTAGTATGGAGTCAGGGGATGGATGAAGCGCAGAGCCCCGTTTGGAGTGAGGCTGCAAAGGGCATGCCAAAGGAAGTGTTTTGCTGTGCCAAGACTCGTGCTGCGCACGCTTTGTGCTTGGAGTGAGAAACAGGTTCCTTGGTGTTTTCTGCGAAACGCTTTAGCAGCCCGTTGGTGCTAGTATGGAGTCAGGGGATGGATGAAGCGGAGAGCCCCGTTTGGAGTGAGGCTGCAAAGGGCATGCCAAAGGAAGTGTTTTGCTGTGCCAAGACTCGTGCTGCGCACGCTTTGTGCTTGGAGTGAGAAACAGGTTCCTTGGTGTTTTCTGCGAAACGCTTTAGCAGCCCGTTGGTGCTAGTATGGAGTCAGGGGATGGATGAAGCGGAGAGCCCCGTTTGGAGTGAGGCTGCAAAGGGCATGCCAAAGGAAGTGTTTTGCTGTGCCAAGACTCGTGCTGCGCACGCTTTGTGCTTGGAGTGAGAAACAGGTTCCTTGGTGTTTTCTGCGAAACGCTTTAGCAGCCCGTTGGTGCTAGTATGGAGTCAGGGGATGGATGAAGCGGAGAGCCCCGTTTGGAGTGAGGCTGCAAAGGGCATGCCAAAGGAAGTGTTTTGCTGTGCCAAGACTCGTGCTGCGCACGCTTTGTGCTTGGAGTGAGAAACAGGTTCCTTGGTGTTTTCTGCGAAACGCTTTAGCAGCCCGTTGGTGCTAGTATGGACTCAGGGGATGGATGAAGCGCAGAGCCCCGTTTGGAGTGAGGCTGCAAAGGGCATGCCAAAGGAAGTGTTTTGCTGTGCCAAGACTCGTGCTGCGCACGCTTTGTGCTTGGAGTGAGAAACAGGTTCCTTGGTGTTTTCTGCGAAACGCTTTAGCAGCCCGTTGGTGCTAGTATGGAGTCAGGGGATGGATGAAGCGCAGAGCCCCGTTTGGAGTGAGGCTGCAAAGGGCATGCCAAAGGAAGTGTTTTGCTGTGCCAAGACTCGTGCTGCGCACGCTTTGTGCTTGGAGTGAGAAACAGGTTCCTTGGTGTTTTCTGCGAAACGCTTTAGCAGCCCGTTGGTGCTAGTATGGAGTCAGGGGATGGATGAAGCGCAGAGCCCCGTTTGGAGTGAGGCTGCAAAGGGCATGCCAAAGGAAGTGTTTTGCTGTGCCAAGACTCGTGCTGCGCACGCTTTGTGCTTGGAGTGAGAAACAGGTTCCTTGGTGTTTTCTGCGAAACGCTTTAGCAGCCCGTTGGTGCTAGTATGGAGTCAGGGGATGGATGAAGCGCAGAGCCCCGTTTGGAGTGAGGCTGCAAAGGGCATGCCAAAGGAAGTGTTTTGCTGTGCCAAGACTCGTGCTGCGCACGCTTTGTGCTTGGAGTGAGAAACAGGTTCCTTGGTGTTTTCTGCGAAACGCTTTAGCAGCCCGTTGGTGCTAGTATGGAGTCAGGGGATGGATGAAGCGCAGAGCCCCGTTTGGAGTGAGGCTGCAAAGGGCATGCCAAAGGAAGTGTTTTGCTGTGCCAAGACTCGTGCTGCGCACGCTTTGTGCTTGGAGTGAGAAACAGGTTCCTTGGTGTTTTCTGCGAAACGCTTTAGCAGCCCGTTGGTGCTAGTATGGAGTCAGGGGATGGATGAAGCGCAGAGCCCCGTTTGGAGTGAGGCTGCAAAGGGCATGCCAAAGGAAGTGTTTTGCTGTGCCAAGACTCGTGCTGCGCACGCTTTGTGCTTGGAGTGAGAAACAGGTTCCTTGGTGTTTTCTGCGAAACGCTTTAGCAGCCCGTTGGTGCTAGTATGGAGTCAGGGGATGGATGAAGCGCAGAGCCCCGTTTGGAGTGAGGCTGCAAAGGGCATGCCAAAGGAAGTGTTTTGCTGTGCCAAGACTCGTGCTGCGCACGCTTTGTGCTTGGAGTGAGAAACAGGTTCCTTGGTGTTTTCTGCGAAACGCTTTAGCAGCCCGTTGGTGCTAGTATGGAGTCAGGGGATGGATGAAGCGCAGAGCCCCGTTTGGAGTGAGGCTGCAAAGGGCATGCCAAAGGAAGTGTTTTGCTGTGCCAAGACTGGTGCTGCGCACGCTTTGTGCTTGGAGTGAGAAACAGGTTCCTTGGTGTTTTCTGCGAAACGCTTTAGCAGCCCGTTGGTGCTAGTATGGAGTCAGGGGATGGATGAAGCGCAGAGCCCCGTTTGGAGTGAGGCTGCAAAGGGCATGCCAAAGGAAGTGTTTTGCTGTGCCAAGACTGGTGCTGCGCACGCTTTGTGCTTGGAGTGAGAAACAGGTTCCTTGGTGTTTTCTGCGAAACGCTTTAGCAGCCCGTTGGTGCTAGTATGGAGTCAGGGGATGGATGAAGCGCAGAGCCCCGTTTGGAGTGAGGCTGCAAAGGGCATGCCAAAGGAAGTGTTTTGCTGTGCCAAGACTCGTGCTGCGCACGCTTTGTGCTTGGAGTGAGAAACAGGTTCCTTGGTGTTTTCTGCGAAACGCTTTAGCAGCCCGTTGGTGCTAGTATGGAGTCAGGGGATGGATGAAGCGCAGAGCCCCGTTTGGAGTGAGGCTGCAAAGGGCATGCCAAAGGAAGTGTTTTGCTGTGCCAAGACTCGTGCTGCGCACGCTTTGTGCTTGGAGTGAGAAACAGGTTCCTTGGTGTTTTCTGCGAAACGCTTTAGCAGCCCGTTGGTGCTAGTATGGAGTCAGGGGATGGATGAAGCGCAGAGCCCCGTTTGGAGTGAGGCTGCAAAGGGCATGCCAAAGGAAGTGTTTTGCTGTGCCAAGACTGGTGCTGCGCACGCTTTGTGCTTGGAGTGAGAAACAGGTTCCTTGGTGTTTTCTGCGAAACGCTTTAGCAGCCCGTTGGTGCTAGTATGGAGTCAGGGGATGGATGAAGCGCAGAGCCCCGTTTGGAGTGAGGCTGCAAAGGGCATGCCAAAGGAAGTGTTTTGCTGTGCCAAGACTGGTGCTGCGCACGCTTTGTGCTTGGAGTGAGAAACAGGTTCCTTGGTGTTTTCTGCGAAACGCTTTAGCAGCCCGTTGGTGCTAGTATGGAGTCAGGGGATGGATGAAGCGCAGAGCCCCGTTTGGAGTGAGGCTGCAAAGGGCATGCCAAAGGAAGTGTTTTGCTGTGCCAAGACTCGTGCTGCGCACGCTTTGTGCTTGGAGTGAGAAACAGGTTCCTTGGTGTTTTCTGCGAAACGCTTTAGCAGCCCGTTGGTGCTAGTATGGAGTCAGGGGATGGATGAAGCGCAGAGCCCCGTTTGGAGTGAGGCTGCAAAGGGCATGCCAAAGGAAGTGTTTTGCTGTGCCAAGACTCGTGCTGCGCACGCTTTGTGCTTGGAGTGAGAAACAGGTTCCTTGGTGTTTTCTGCGAAACGCTTTAGCAGCCCGTTGGTGCTAGTATGGAGTCAGGGGATGGATGAAGCGGAGAGCCCCGTTTGGAGTGAGGCTGCAAAGGGCATGCCAAAGGAAGTGTTTTGCTGTGCCAAGACTCGTGCTGCGCACGCTTTGTGCTTGGAGTGAGAAACAGGTTCCTTGGTGTTTTCTGCGAAACGCTTTAGCAGCCCGTTGGTGCTAGTATGGAGTCAGGGGATGGATGAAGCGGAGAGCCCCGTTTGGAGTGAGGCTGCAAAGGGCATGCCAAAGGAAGTGTTTTGCTGTGCCAAGACTCGTGCTGCGCACGCTTTGTGCTTGGAGTGAGAAACAGGTTCCTTGGTGTTTTCTGCGAAACGCTTTAGCAGCCGTTGGTGCTAGTATGGAGTCAGGGGATGGATGAAGCGGAGAGCCCCGTTTGGAGTGAGGCTGCAAAGGGCATGCCAAAGGAAGTGTTTTGCTGTGCCAAGACTCGTGCTGCGCACGCTTTGTGCTTGGAGTGAGAAACAGGTTCCTTGGTGTTTTCTGCGAAACGCTTTAGCAGCCCGTTGGTGCTAGTATGGAGTCAGGGGATGGATGAAGCGGAGAGCCCCGTTTGGAGTGAGGCTGCAAAGGGCATGCCAAAGGAAGTGTTTTGCTGTGCCAAGACTCGTGCTGCGCACGCTTTGTGCTTGGAGTGAGAAACAGGTTCCTTGGTGTTTTCTGCGAAACGCTTTAGCAGCCCGTTGGTGCTAGTATGGAGTCAGGGGATGGATGAAGCGCAGAGCCCCGTTTGGAGTGAGGCTGCAAAGGGCATGCCAAAGGAAGTGTTTTGCTGTGCCAAGACTCGTGCTGCGCACGCTTTGTGCTTGGAGTGAGAAACAGGTTCCTTGGTG
>NW_028290333.1:0-14993 GCF_059628265.1 Tinamus guttatus | reverse complement strand
CATAGGGTCCCCGCAGCCCCCGGCAGGTCCCCGCGCGGCCGCCGTAGCCGCCGGCCCCGCCCCACCTGGAACAGGAAGTTGAGGCGCAGCAGCGCCTCCCGCTCCCGCACCGGGGCCGCCATCGCGCCGCCGCCGCCGCCGCCCATTGGCCACGCCCGCGAGAGGGGCGGGGCCGCCGCCGCCATTGGCTGCCTCTGCGCGGGGGGCGGGGCCGCCGCCGCCCATTGGCTGCCCCCGCGCGGGGGCGGGGCCGCGCCCGAGGGGAGAGGGCGGGGATGCGAGCGCGTCACTTCCGCCCGGAGACGGGCAGGGCGCCGCTCGGGACGCCACTTCCGGCGCCGGGCGGCAACGGCGGGGAAGGGGCGGGGAATGAACCGGAGCGGCCGCCGGAGCGCCCGGCGCCGCTTCCGGTGACGTCACCCGCCTATAGGGCGCCGCCTATAGCGGCCTCCCCTATGGGGCTGCCCTATAGGGGCCCCTATAGGAGTCTCTTCCCTATAGGGCTGCCGTACAGGGGCCTCCTCCCTATAGGGCCACCCTATAGAGGCCTCTATAGGGGCCTCTTCCCTATAGGGCTTCCCTTTAGGGCCCTCTATAGGGGCCTCTTCCCTATAGGGCTTCCCTTTAGGGCCCTCTATAGGGGCCTCTTCCCTATAGGGCTTCCCTTTAGGGCCCTCTATAGGGGTCTCTTCCCTATAGGGCTGCCCTATAGGGGCCTCGTGGGACCCCCCATAGGAGCCTCTTCCCTATAGGGGCTCCCCTATAGAGACCCTTTTCTATAGGGGCTCCCCTATAGGCCCCTCTTTTCCATGGGGATCCCCCCTGTTGGGCCCCTTTGTTCTATAGGGACATCCCTATAGGGCTCCTTTTCCTATAGGGTCTCCCCTATACCCCCCCAAAGGACTTTTCTATAGGACCTTTTGTTCTATAGGGACACCCCTATAGGACTCCCTTTCTCACAGGGGCTTCCCTTTCCTATAGGGACCACCTATAGGGTCCCCTTTCCTATGGGGCTTCCCATATAGGGCTCCCTTTTGTCCCACGGGGACTCCCCTATAGGACCCCTTTTCCTATAGAATCTCCCCTATAGCGCACCGCCCCCAAAAGGAGTCCCTTATGGGGCCTTGGTTTTCTATAGGGGCACCCCTATAGGGCCTGTTCTATATGGGGAAGCCCCTACAGGGCCCCCTTTCTCCTAGGGACTTCCCTATAGGGCCCCCTTTCCTAGAGGGATTCCCCTATAGGGCCCCTTTTCCTATAGGGTCTCCCCTATAGGGCCGCTTTTCCTATAGGGACTGCCCTATAGGGCCCCTTTTCCTATAGGGTCTCCCCTATAGGGCCGCTTTTCCTATAGGGTCTCCCCTAAAGGGCCCCCCTCCAACAGAGCATCCCCTATAGGGGCCCTTTTCTATAGGAGCCCCCTATAGGGCCCCCTCATAGGAACCTGCCCTGGGGAGGAGTCACCTATAGGCCCCTATAGGGGCTCCTCGGGTTCTCCCGGGAACCTCCCGATTTCCCAGGAATTCGCCCCAAAACCGCCCGACCGGATCCCGCTGGCGCTTGGCCCAATTTCTTGTGGATTTGCCCCAAAATCGCTTGTGCCCTGGAGCTTCCTCCCAAGACGGGGACGGGGACGATGGGACGGGGACGATGACGGGATGGGGACGATGATGACGGGATGGGGACGATGACGACGGGACGGGGACGATGACGATGGGACGGGGACGATGACGATGACGACGATGACGAGATGGAGACGATGACGTCAATGGGGACGATGACGTCAATGGGGACGATGACGGAAACGATGACGGGGATGAGGGTGAGGATGAAGATGATGATGGGGACAATGGCACAGAGGGGACAATGATGGGGACGATGACAATGACGGAGAGGATGATGATGGGACGGGGATGAGGATGAAGATGATGATGGGGACGGTGACAATGACGGAGACGATGATGATGATGGGACAGGGATGATGACAGGATGAGGATGATGATGGGAACAGGGATGATGATGGGGACAATGATGGAGATGATGATGATGATGGCGGGGACAGAGTGATGATGACGATGACGACCGGATGGGGACAATGATGGGATGGGGACGAGGATGATGACGATGACGACGATGATGAGATGGAGATGATGATGTCAACGGGGACAATGACGGGAACGATGACTGAGGCAATGATGAGGATGAAGATGATGATGGGGACGATGGCACAGAGGGGACAATGATGGGGACGATGACAATGACGGAGAGGATGATGATGACGGGACGGGACATGGGATGACAGTGATGATGGGAACGGGGACGAAGATGAAGATGGGGACAATGATGGAGACGATGATGATGATGGGGACAGGGTGATGATGACGATGATGACGGGATGGGGATGATGATGACAATGACGACGGGATGGGGACGATGATGGGATGGGGACGGGGATGATGACGATGAGATGGAGATGACGTCAATGGGGACAATGACGGGAACGATGACGGGGATGAGGATGAGGATGAAGATGATGATGGGGACGGTGACAATGACGGAGACGATGATGATGGGACAGGGATGATGATGGGATGAGGATGATGATGACGGGATGGGGACAGTGACGGGATGGGGACAAGGATGATGACGACGATGACAACGACGAGATGGAGATGATGACGTCAATGGGGACAATGACGGGAATGATGACGGGGACAATGATGAGGATGAAGATGATGATGGGGACGATGGCACAGAGGGGACAATGATGGGGACAATGACAATGACGGAGAGGATGATGATGATGGGACGGGACGTGGGATGACAGTGATGATGGGAACGGGGACGAAGATGGGGACAATGATGGAGACGATGATGATGATGGGGACAGGGTGATGATGATGATGATGACGGGATGGGGATGATGATGACAATGACGACGGGATGGGGACGATGATGGGATGGGGACGGGGATGATGACGATGAGATGGAGACGATGACGTCAATGGGGACAATGACGGGAACGATGACGGGGATGAGGATGAGGATGATGATGATGGGGACGGTGACAATGACGGAGATGATGATGATGGGACAGGGATGATGATGGGATGAGGATGATGATGACGGGATGGGGACAGTGACGGGATGGGAACAAGGATGAGGACGACGATGACGATGACGAGATGGAGACGATGACGTCAGTGGGGACAATGACGGGAATGATGACGGGGACAATGATGAGGATGAGGATGAAGATGATGACGGGGACAATGGCACAGAGGGGACAATGATGGGGACGGTGACAATGACGGAGAGGATGATGATGGGACGGGGATGAGGATGAGGATGAAGATGATGATGGGGACGGTGACAATGACGGAGACGATGATGATGATGGGACAGGGATGATGACAGGATGAGGATGATGATGGGAACAGGGATGATGATGGGGACAATGATGGAGATGATGATGATGATGGCGGGATGGGGATGATGATGACGATGACGACCGGATGGGGACAATGATGGGATGGGGACGAGGATGATGACGATGACGACGATGACGAGATGGAGATGATGATGTCAACAGGGACAATGACGGGAACGATGACTGAGGCAATGATGAGGATGAAGATGATGATGGGGACGATGGCACAGAGAGGACAATGATGGGGACGATGACAATGACGGAGAGGATGGTGATGACGGGACGGGACATGGGATGACAGTGATGATGGGAACGGGGACGAAGATGGGGACAATGATGGAGACGATGATGATGATGGGGACAGGGTGATGATGATGATGATGACGGGATGGGGATGATGATGACAATGACGACGGGATGGGGACGATGATGGGATGGGGACGGGGATGATGACGATGAGATGGAGACGACGTCAATGGGGACAATGACGGGAACGATGACGGGGATGAGGATGAGGATGAAGATGATGGGGACGGTGACAATGACGGAGACGATGATGATGATGGGCCAGGGATGATGATGGGATGAGGATGATGACGGGATGGGGACAGTGACGGGATGGGGACAAGGATGACGACGATGACGAGATGGAGACGATGACGTCAATGGGGACAATGACGGGAATGATGATGGGGACAATGATGAGGATGAGGTTGAAGATGATGACAGGGACAGTGGCACAGAGGGGACAATGACGGAGATGAAGACGGGACAGGGATGATGATGGGATGAGGATGATGATGATGGGAACAGGGATGATGATGGAGACAATGATGGAGATGATGATGGCGGGGACAGGGTGATGATGATGATGACGGGATGGGGACAGTGACGGGATGGGGACAAGGATGATGACGATGACGATGATGACGAGATGGAGATGATGATGTCAACGGGGTCAATGATGGGAACAATGGCTGAGGCAATGATGAGGATGAAGATGATGATGGGGACGATGGCACAGAGGGGTCAATGATGGAGAGGATGATGATGATGACAGGACAGGGATGATGATGGGATGAGGATGATGATGGGAATGGGGACGATGGTAGAGACAATGATGAGGACAATGATGGGGACGATGACAATGATGAGGACAATGATGGGGATGATGACAATGATGGGACAGAGATGATGACGGGATGAGGACAACGACAGGAACAGGGACGATGATGGAGACGATGACGGAGATGGGGATGATGATGAGGGGACAGGGATGGGGATGATGATGGGGACAATGACGGCAAGAGGGACGATGACGGAGATGATGATGATGATGAGGGGACAGGGATGGGGATGATGATGGGGACGATGACAGCAACGGGGGCGATGATGGAGATGATGATGGGGACGATGCTGGAGACGATGATAATGGGACGGGGATGATGACGGTTTGGGGATGATGATCAAGACGACCATGAGGACAATGATGGAGATGATGATGATGACGGGATGGGGACGGTGATGAAAGCGATGACGGAGATGATGACAATGATGAAGACGATGATGATGATGACAATGGGAAAGGAATGATGATGGGGATAGGGACAGTGATGGAGACAATGACAGAGATGATGATGATGATGATAATGGACTGGATGGTGAAGAGAACAAGGACAATGATGAGAACAATGATGGGGACATCAGTGGAGATGATGATGGGTTTTGGGTTGAGTTTTGAGGGTCTTGAGTTGGGTTTGGGGGTCTCAGGTTGCGTTTTTGGGCTCTTGGGTTGGGTTTTGGGGGTCTCAGGTTGAGTTTTGGGGGTCTTAGATGAAGGTTCGGGGCTCTCAGGAGGGGTTATGAGGTCTCGGGTTGGGTTTGGGGGGTCTTGGGTTGAGTTTTGGGGGTCTCAGGTTGGGTTTGGGGGGTTCAGATTGGGTCTTTGGGCTCTTGGGTTGGGTTTGGGGTGTCTTGAGTTGGGTTTAGGGGTCCCAGGCTGAGTTTTTGGGCTCTTGGGTTGAGTTTTGGGCTCCTGGGTTGAGTTTTTGGGCTCTCAGGTTGGGTTTTGGGGGTCTCGGGTTGGTTTTTGAGGATCTCAGGTGGAATTTTGGGCATCTTGGACAATTTTTAGAGGGGGTTTTAGGGGAGGTCTGAGGTTGGACCTTCTCGGGTTGGGTTTTGGGGAGTCTTGAGTCAGGTGTTGGAGTCTGGGGCAGCTCTTAGGGGGTCCTGGGTAGTTTTGGGGGGTCTATGGGGGGTTTCGAGGCTCCTGGGTGGTTTTGGGGGGTCCCAGGTTGGTTTGGGGGGTCCTTGGGTGGATTTGGCGGCTCTCGGGTTGGGTTCTGGCAGGTTGGAATTGGGTTTGGGGGGTCTGGAGGTGGTTTCTTGGGATCCTGGGTCGGTTTTTGGGTCGTGGGTTGGTTTCTCGGGGATTTGGGGTGGAATTTTGGGGTCCTGGGTTGGTTTCTTGGGGTCTTGGGTTGGGTTTTGGGGATCCCGGGTTGGTTTCTTGGGGATTTGGGGTTGAATTTTGGGGTCTTGGGTTGGGTTTTGGGGTCCTGGGTTGGTTTCTTGGGGATTTGGGGTGGAATTTTGGGGTCCTGAGTTGGTTTCTTGGGGTCCTGGGTTGGATTTTGGGGTCCTGGGTTGGTTTCTTGGGGTCTTGGGTTGGGTTTTGGGATCTTGGGGTGGTTTCATGGGATCCTGGGTTGGATTTTGGGGTCGTTTTGGGGGGATCTTGGGGTGTCCCCCTGTGTCCCCATGTCTGTCCCCATGTCCCCTGTGTCTGTCCCAGTATCTGTCCGTTTCCCCCCATCCGTCCCCGTGTCCCTCCTCGTGTCCCCCCCGTTTGTCCCCATGTCCCCGTGTCCATCCCCATGTCCCCATCCCTGTGTCCCCGTGTCCCCCATCCATCCCCGTGTCTGTCCCCATGTCCCTCCCCGTGTCTCCCCATCCGTCCCCATGTCCCTGTGTCCCTCCTCGTGTCCCTCCCCATGTCCCCGTGTCCCTTCCTGTGTCCCTGTGTCCCCCTCTCTGTCCCTTGTCCCTGTGTCCCTTCCCATGTCCCCGTGTCCCTCCTCGTGTCCCTGTGTCCCCATGTCACCACACCTGTCCGTGTGTCCCTCCCCATGTCCCCCCATCCATCCCCATGTCCCTGTGTCCCTATATCTGTCCCCGTGTCCCTCCCATGTCCCCGTGTCCCTTCCCGTGTCCCTGTGTCCCCATATCTGTCCCCGTGTCCCCCCCCATGTCCCCGTGTCCCCATGTCCCTGAGTCCCCATGTCCCCACAATCTGTCCCCGTGTCCCTCCGCATGTCCCCGTGTCCCTCCCCGTGTCCCTGGGTCCCCATGTCCCCATATCTGTCCCTGTGTCCCTCCCTGTGTCCTCGTGTCCCTCTCCGTGTCCCGTGTCCCCGTGTCCCCACATCTGTCCCCATGTCCCTTCCCCATGTCCCCATGTCCCCGTGTCCCTCCCCGTGTCCCTATGTCCCCACATCTGTCCCCGTGTCCCTCCCCATGTCCCCATGTCCCTGGGTCCCTCCCCGTGTCCCTGGGTCCCCATGTCCCCATATCTGTCCCTGTGTCCCTCCCTGTGTCCCCGTGCCCCTCTCCGTGTCCCGTGTCCCCGTGTCCCCACGTCTGTCCCCATGTCCCCACATCTGTCCCCGTGTCCTCCCCATGTCCCCGTGTCCCCATGTCCCTGGGTCCCCATGTCCCCACATCTGTCCCCGTGTCCCTGTGTCCCCATGTCCCCGTGTCCCTCCCTGTGTCCCTATGTCCCCATATCCGTCCCCGTGTCCCTCTGCATGTCCCCGTGTCCCTCCATCTGTCCCCGTGTCCCCTCCCCATGTCCCCATGTCCCCATATCCGTCACCGTGTCCCTCCCCATGTCCCCGTGTCCCCATATCTGTCCCCATATCCGTCCCCGTGTCCCCATGTCCCTCCCTGTGTCCCTATGTCCCCACATCTGTCCCCATGTCCCTCCATCTGTCCCCGTGTCCCTCCCCGTGTCCCCACATCCGTCCCCGTGTCCCTCCATCTGTCCCCGTGTCCCTCCCCGAGTCCTCGTGTCCCCATGTCCCCGTGTCCCCTCTGCATGTCCCCCGTGTCCCTCTCCGTGTCCCCGTGTCCCCATATCTGTCCCCACATCCGTCCCCGTGTCCCCGTGTCCCTCCATCTGTCCCCGTGTCCCTCCCCGTGTCCCCGCTGCCGCCCGGCGGGAGGAGGAGGCGGAGGAAGGAGGAGGCGGCGCCGGCGCCGGCCCCGGCCCCTCCCGCGGTGCCACCCGCTGTTGTCACCCGCTGTCCCCGCGTTGTCACCCGCGGTGTCACCCGCCGCTGTCACCCGCTGTCCCCGCGGTGCCACCCGCTGTCGCCGTCGCTGTCGCCGTCGCTGTCGCCGTCCCGATGCCGCTGCCGCAGCGGGGGCCGCTGGCGGGGCTGGCCCGGGCCACCCTGTGCGTCGCGTGTCGCCAACCCCTGCGGGACCCGGTGCTGCTGCCCTGCGAGCACGGCTGCTGCCGCCGCTGCCTGCCCGGGACCGGCACCGGGACCGACAGAACCGACACCGGGACCACCGGGACCGGGACCAACACCGGGACCACCGACACCGGGACCGGGACCGGCACCGACACCGGGACCACCGGGACCACCGGGACCGGCACCGGGACCTCCGACACCCCCGGGACCTCCAGCCCCGTCCCCGCGTGTCCCCGCTGTCACCGCGTGGCCCGGCGCCGCCGCACGCCGGTCGCGCTGGCCGTGGAGACCCGCGTGGCCCTGCGGCTCGGGGCCCTCCCCGCGCCCCCCCCGCGCCGCCCGCCGCGGACCAGGTGACGGCGGGGCCCAGGCGTCCGGGAACGGGATTGGGGGGGCTCCGGCGTCCGGGACGGGATTGGGGGGGCCCAGGCGTCCGGGACGGGATTGGGGGGGGTCCCAGGCGTCCGGGAACGGGACTGGGGGGGCCCAGGCGTCCGGGAACGGGATTGGGGGGGCCCCGGCGTCCGGGAACGGGATTGGGGGGGGCCCCGGCGTCCGGGAACGGGATTAGGGGGGGCCCAGGCGTCCGGGAACGGGGTTAGGGGGACCCCGGCGTCCGGGACGGGATTGGGGGGGGCCCAGGCGTCCGGGAACGGGACTGGGGGGGGTCCCAGGCGTCCGGGTTGAGGCTGGGGGGCCCAGGCGTCCGGGATGGAATAGGGGGGCCCAGGCGTCCGGGAACGGGACTGGGGGGCCCCGGCGTCCGGGAACGGGACTGGGGGGGTCCCAGGCATCCAGGTCGAGGCTGGGGGGGCCCAGGCGTCCGGGAACGGGATTGAGGGCCCAGGCGTCCGGGCGGGAAGCTCGGGGGTCCGTACGGGAAAGTTTCGGCAAGGGGGAACGGGGGGGCGGGCGAGGAAGGGCCCAGGCGTCCGGGGACGCGGAGGGGGCCCAGGCGTCCGGGACGGGAACCTGCTCCTTGGGGGTGGGAACGAGGACCCCGGGGGGGTGCAGGAAGGGGCCCAGGCGTCCGGCTACCTCCCCCCTCCCCCCCAAAATCCCCGTCAAAACAACAACCCTGCGGGCGCGGGGAGGGGCCCCGGCGTCCGGGCGCCCGCAGCAACGTGCGGCTCCCGCACGTGGCCCGGACGCCGGGGCCCCCGCCCGGGGCCAGGGCCGGGCGCCCGCAGAGGGGCCCCGGCGTCCGGCCGGGCACGCGGGGCCCGGCCCGGTCACATTCCTCCCGTCCCCACCCCGGGTGACGTTTCCGCTCCGGGGACATTTTTGGGCGCTTCGTTGTTGCCGCCTGTCGCCGCGGTTGTTGTTTTGTCCCCCGGTGTCCCCGGCGCGGGTGACGTTTTTGTCCCCCCTTGTTGTCCCGCTCCAGCCTGGCCGCCCGGCTCCGGGCCGACTCCGGCCCCATCCCGACTGCGACGGCGCCGGACGGAGCCCAAGGGGCCCCGGAGCCCCCCGGGTGACGCCAATAAACGGCCCTGGGGGGTTCCCTGGTGTCGCCTTTAATTCCCGCTGGGATTCGGGGTGGGAATTCCGGGAGCGATGTGAGGGGGGTTGGGAAGTGGGATTTGGAGCTGGGAACTGGGATTGGAGCCGGGAATTGGGATTGGAGCTGGGAATTGGGATTTGGAGCCCGGACCCGGGATTTGGAGCCCGGACCCGGGATTCGGAGCCGGGAACTGGGATTCGGAGCCGGGAACCGGGATTTGAGCCGGGAATTGGGATTTGGAGCCGGGAATTGGGATTTGGAGCCCGGACCCGGGATTCGGAGCCGGGAACCAGGATTTGAGCCGGGAATTGGGATTTGGAGCCGGACCCGGGATTCGGAGCCCGGACCCGGGATTTGGAGCCCGGAACCGGATTTGAGCCGGGAATTGGGATTGGAGCTGGGAATTGGGATTTGGAGCCCGGACCCGGGATTTGGAGCCCGGACCCGGGATTCGGAGCCGGGAACCGGGATTCGGAGCCCGGAACCGGGATTTGGAGCTGGGAACTGGGATTGGAGCCGGGAATTGGGATTTGGAGCTGGGAACTGGGATTGGAGCCGGGAATTGGGATTTGGAGCCGGGAATTGGGATTTGGAGCCAGACCCGGGATTTGGAGCCCGGACCTGGGATTCAGAGCCCGGAACCGGGATTTGAGCTGGGAATTGGGATTTGGAGCCGGGAATTGGGATTTGGAGCCCGGACCCGGGATTCGGAGCCGGGAACCGGGATTCAGAGCCCGGAACCGGGATTTGAGCTGGGAATTGGGATTTGGAGTCGGGAATTGGGATTTGGAGCCGGGAATTGGGATTTGGAGCCCCGGACCCGGGATTCGGAGCCGGGAACCGGGATTCAGGGCTGGGAATGATCCCAGACCTGCCGCTGGGGACCGCGAGCCGGGATTTGGTGCGGGGAGGTGGAGAGCGGAGCTGCCGTTTAGGGATGGGAGTCGGGACGCGGGGCGGAACGCCGGGATTCAGCGCCGGGAATTGGGATCCCGGAGCCGCCGTCGGGAGCGGGGTGAGCGCGGAAGCGGCCGGGATCGGGATCCCGGAGCCGGGATGGGGGGCCGGGATCGGGCGCCGGGATCCCCCGCTCCGACCCCGAGCGGATCCGGAGCGCCGGGGGCAGAAACAGCCCCCGGCTCCGCGCCGGGAAAACGCGGAAAACCGGGAAAAACCCGAGCGCGGAGCCGGAATTTGGGGGTCCCGGGGGGGGGGGGGGGGTCAGTGCTCCATGGGGGGCTGCGGCGGCGGGGGGGGGCGCCGCGGGGGGGGGCAGGGCCGCCCCCCGGCCCCGCTTGTGGCCCCGCACGCAGTGGCCGTGGCCGCAGCCTTCGGCCTCCTCCTCGTCCTCGGCCTCCGCGTCGCTCTCGCTCGAGCTCTCCCCGAAACGGCCGCGGCTTCTCGTAGATGCAGCAGCCTGGAAGGAAGAGGAGCGGGAATGACGGGGGGGGCCCCGGCGTCCGGGAAAGGGCCCAGGAGTTCGGGAAGGGCCCAGGCGTCCGGGGAGGGGGCCCAGGCGTCCGGGTGGGGGGACCGGAGGGAATGAGGAGGGGCCCCAGTGTTCAGGAAGGGCCCAGGCGTCCGAGTTGGGGGACTGTAGGGGAATAAGGAGGGGCCCCGGCGTCCGGGAAGGGCCCTGGTGTCCAGGAGACCAGGAGGGGCCCAGGCGTCCGAGTTGGGAGACCGGAGAGAATGAGGAGGGGCCCAGGCGTCCGGGAAGGGCCCCGGTGTCCGGGAAGGGCCCAGGCATCCGGGGTGGGGGGTAAAGTGGGAATGAGGAGGGGCCCCGGCGTTCGGGAAGGGGCCCAGGCGTCCGGGTGGCGGGGGTGCTGTGGAGGGGCCCAGGTGTCCGGGAAGGGCCCAAATGTCCGGATTGGGAGACCGGAGAGAATGAGGAGGGGCCCCGGCGTCTGGAAGGGGCCCAGGAGTCCGAGTTGGGGGACTGTAGGGAATAAGGAGGGGCCCCGGCGTCCGGGAAGGGCCCCGGTGTCCAGGAGACCAGGAGGGGCCCAGGCGTCCGAGTTGGGAGACCGGAGAGAATGAGGAGGGGCCCAGGCGTCCGGGAAGGGCCCAGGCATCCGGGGTGGGGGGTAAAGTGGGAATGAGAAGGGGCCCAGGCGTCCGGGTGCGGGGGGTGCTGTAGAGGGGCCCAGGTGTCCGGGAGGGGGCCCAGGCGTCCGGGAAGGGCCCAGATGTCTGGATTGGGAGACCGGAGAGAATGAGGAGGGGCCCCGGCGTCCGGGAAGGGCCCAGGCGTCTGGGAGGGGGCCCAGGTGTCCGGAAGGGGCCCAGGCGTCCGGGTTGGGGGACTGTAGGGAATAAGGAGGGGCCCCGGCGTCCGGGAAGGGCCCCGGTGTCCAGGAAGGGCCCAGGTGACCAGGAGGGGCCCAGGCGTCCGAGTTGGGAGACCGGAGAGAATGAGGAGGGGCCCTGGCGTCCGGGAAGGGCCCAGGCGTCCGGGAAGGGCCCCGGTGTCCGGGAAGGGCCCAGGCATCCGGGGTGGGGGGTAAAGTGGGAATGAGAAGTGGGGGGGTAAAGTGGGAATGAGAAGGGGCCCCAGCGTTCGGGAAGGGGCCCAGGCGTCCGGGTGGCGGGGGGTGCTGTGGAGGGGCCCAGGTGTCCGGGAAGGGCCCAAATGTCCGGATTGGGAGACCGGAGAGAATGAGGAGGGGCCCCGGCGTCCGGAAGGGGCCCAGGCGTCCGAGTTGGGGGACTGTAGGGAATAAGGAGGGCTCGGCGTCCGGCGTCCGGAAGGGCCCCGGTGTCCAGGAAGGGCCCAGGTGACCAGGAGGGGGCCCAGGCGTCCGAGTTGGGAGACCGGAGAGAATGAGGAGGGGCCCAGGTGTCCGGGAAGGGCCCAGGAGTCCGGGAAGGGCCCAGGGCGTCTGGGAAGGGCCCCGGTGTCCGGGAAGGGCCCAGGCGTCCGAGTTGGGGGGCTGTAGGGAATAAGGAGGGGCCCCGGCGTCCGGGAAGGGGCCCAGGCGTCCAAGAGGGGCCCAGGTGTCCGGGAGGGGCCCAGGCGTCCGGGTTGGAGGGGGAAAGCGGGAATGAGGAGGGGCCCAGGCGTCCGGGTTGGGGGACCGGAGGGAATGAGGGGGGCCCCGGCGTCCGGGAAGGGCCCAGGCGTCCGGGTTGGAGGGTTCTGCGGAGGGGCCCAGGCGTTCTGGGTTGGGGGCGGGAAGGTGCAGAGGGGCCCCGGCGTCCGGGCAGGGGGCGGTTGTCGCGGAGGGGCCCCGGCGCCCGGGCTCACACTTGGACGAGCGGCGCCCCAGGTGCTCGTTGTCGACGGTGTCGCTCGACCACTTCGACCTTCTTGCGGGGCTTCCGCTTGCGCAGAGCGCAGGGTGACGCTGCGGTTCTCCTGGGACAGGCGGCGGCGCCGTCACCGGCACCGTCGTCCACCGTCACCATCGTGTCACTGGCACCATTGTCACCATCACCGTCGTCATCACTGTCACCCTGACTATCGCTATCACAGCCACCGCTGTTGTCACCGTCACTGTCACCGTTACCGCTCCCTGTCACCACCACTGTCACCATCATTGTCACTGTTACCATCATTGTCACCATTATTGTCACTGTCACTGTCACTCTTCTTGTCACTATGACTGTCTCTGTCACCCTTATTGTCACCATTACTGTCACCTTATTGTCACCATCACCATGACCATCACTGTCACCATTACTGTCACCATCATTGTCACTGTTACCCATCATCAGGGTCACTGTCATTGTCACCATTATTGTCACTGTCATTGTCACTCTTCTTGTCACTATGACTGTCTCTGTCACCCTTATTGTCACCATCACCATGACCATCACTGTCACCATCACTGTCACCGTCATTGTCACATCGTTGTCACTCACCACTGTCACCATTACTGCCACCGTGACTGTCAGTGTCACCATCATTGTCACCGTCACCATCACGGTGACCATCATTGTCTCCATTACTGTCACCGTCATTGTTGTGTCACTGTCACTATCGTTGTAACTACCACCGTCACCATCATTGTCACCGTTACTGTCATCGTCACTGTCATTGCCCCCCTCACTATCACTGTTATTGTCACCATCACGTCACTCTTCCTGTCACCATGACTGTCACCCGTCACCCTCATTGCCACCATCACTGTCACCACCGTTGTCACCGTCACCGTGACTGTCAATGTCCCCATAATTGTCACTGTGACTATCACTGCCACTATTACTGTCACCATGACTGTCACTGTCACCATGACTGTCACCGTTACCATTATTGTCACCATTACTGTCATCCTCATTGTCAGCATTGTCACCATTCCACATCATTGTCACCATCGTCACCATCACCGTCACCGTCACCTCGCCACCATCACTGTCACATCATTGTCACCACAATTGTCACCCTCATTGTCACCATTGTCACCATCACCATCAATGTGCTCATCACTGTCACCATCACTGTCACCGTCATTGCCACCATCACTGTCATTGTCACCGTATCACTGTCACAGCCACCATCATTATCACCATCACTGCCGCTATCACCATCATTGTCACCGTCACCGTCACCAGTCACCATTATTGTCACCATCACTGTTATTGTCATTGTCGCCATCACTTTTCCTGTCACCGATGACTGTCACCCTCATTGTCACCATCACTGTTACCATCGTTGTCACTGTCACCGTGACTGTGTCACCATAATTGTCACCATCAACACCATCACCATTACTACCACGGTCATTGTCACCATCACTGTCACCATCACCGTCACAGCCACCATGACCGTCACCGTCACTATCGCTATCATTGTCACCACCATTGTCACCTCACCACCATTGTCACCCGTCACCATCACTGTCATTGTCACCATCACAGCCACCATGACTGTCACCATGACTGTCACCATCACCATCACTATCAGTCACCACCGTTGTCACCGTCACCGTCACCGTCACCGTGACTGTCCCCACCACCCTCATTATCACCCCTGCTGTCACCTCTCACTCCCATTGTCACCATCACTCCCATTGTCACCAGTCACTCCCATTGTCACCATCACTCCCATTGTCACCGTCACCACCGTTGTCACCGTCACCATCTCCTGTCCCCCCCCCCTCCTTGTCCCCACTCCTTGGGGGGGGTCCCCCAACTGCCCCCCCCCCCATATTTACCCCCCCCTCCCCCCCCCGTATTTACCCCCTCCCCGGGTATTTACCCCCCCCCCCCACCCCCCGATATTTACCCCCCCCCGTATTTACCCCCCTCCTCCCCCGGGTATTTATCCTCCTCCCCCCCCCGCCTTTTGTCCCCTCGCGGCCACCGTCCCCCGCCCCCCCCTCCCTCCCTCACGGGCTCCGTCCCGCTCTCGGTGACGGTCGCGGTTCCGGTTCCGCCGCCGCGCCGCCTCCCGCCGCCTCCGCCATGGCGCCGGCCCGGACCGCGCGGGCCGCGGCCCGCCGCTGCCGGGGGGACGGCGCCGAGCGCCGCGCCCCGCTTCCGCTTCCGGCCCCCGCCCCGAGCGGGGAACGGCCCACGCCCGGGGACTCGCCGCCCCCGGGGCGGTGCCCGCCGCTTCCCGGGCTCACTTCCG
>NW_028290332.1:0-21169 GCF_059628265.1 Tinamus guttatus | reverse complement strand
CATGAGCACAAAGCCAAAAGGATCACAACAACATTCATCGTGATAGGAAAACAGTAAAACTTCTTCTTTTTTTTTTTTTTTTTTTCATTGCCAGGGCCATCTAACAACAATAATGAAAGAATTAGTTGTATTTTACAGAATGTCTTCTACCTGAAAAAAAATCCCAATCCCTCAACAAAATTTTTACCATCCTGCATCACTAAAGGTGGCAGAAGATTCCCTCCCTCATTTACATGGTTACTTTGAAGCTTTATCCTCAGACCTCAGAGTATGTTTATGTTTGTAAGCTAGAAATCTACAATGTTATTTAAAATAATCATCATCATCATCACCACCATCATCATCTTGTTCTTCCGCCCATTCCTTGCTCCCCCTCCTTCACACTTTGAAATTACACAAAAGTAAGGAAGCCTTTGAATAAATTTCATTACAGATTTTGCTGTAACATGTTTCCTGACCTTTCTTTTCTCTTGATTTCCCTCTCCTCTCTTTCCTCAGTTCTAAGTGGCTGCATGACCTTCCTTTTTTCCCTCTAGGTGGAAGATAACAGGTCTAACACTCCCACAGAGAACTTAGCTAATAAAAAATAAGTTACTGTACTCCAATCCTAGTATACCTATTTTCATCTGATTGCCTCCAAAACATGACCTGTTCTACATCTGTTCAAACTTGATTAAAGTCTTCATTAATTTTACACAGAGTTTCTGACCTCAGAGGTGAGATTATGAAATACAAGCATGTATTGTGTTTCACTATAGCAGGGGTGAAAACTCTAGCATGCCAACAAAGCCTGAGGAAGCCTCCACCCACAGAACCTAAGTACTGTGTAACTATTCACAACCTAAATACATTCAAAATAGAGTGGTGCATATTTGTTTGCATTTGAAATAAAATTTAAAATGCTTTAAAATATCTTTTCCTCTCATTTTTTCTTGCCCTGGCATTTAGTTCCTATTACTGATTAGGGAATAGCTGCAGAAAATGCACAAATATGCCTTATTGGTAGATACCTGGAGACATGTGACTGAAGATGAACATAAGCTTAAGTTTCACACACCCTGTTGAATGAAGCTATTAGAAACTTGCATTTTGAACATACTTGCAATGAGTTTTGTCCTTCTCTAAGCAAGAAGATAAAACCAATTAAGATTCAAATGGCTTTTGTTCCCTTGATATCAGCAGTAATGGAGCTGCTATTACAAGTATTCTGATTGGAGTAACTTATTTTTAGAGCTCGACTTACATCTTTTTGCTGATGGTCTTATTAATTTGAATAGAAAAATCTGCTTGTCTGCTTACTTCTCTCTCTCTGCACGTGGGCACATAGCCCCCTAGGGCAAGGATCCTCCTTCCTAATGTCAAGAAGGTAGTAAGTGCTGCTACAACTAAATCTCACAAATTTTAAGTTTAAAAATAGCCTTCGCTTCCACCCACAGCACCAGCGAGTCCTCTGGAGCTAAAATAGATATTTGCAAATCCTATTTTTCATAATACCTGAAGAAATTTCTGGACTATAGTGGTTGTCTGCAAATCCTCCCTATAATTAAGGACAGACATAAACACATCATAACATTAGAAACACTTGTGAAATGGCCATATGGGCAGAACTTGTTTACTCTTTGAATAACATTTTGAAAATTAACAAATTTTACTAGAATATGGCCTTATGTGAAAGTTGCACCCTCTCCATAGTGCATCACATAAAAGGCTAAGAGAACATAATGGACCATGGTAGCAGTAAACCTTTGATCCCACTCCTCTATGTAGACCTCCAGCAATCCTTCCTCTCGAGTGAATTTGTAATGGAACAGTGAGTGCCATAAGCAGAAATAAAAACAAATGTTTCAGTCAAGGTGGAGAAACTCTTGCCCCTAGGTAGCAGACATAAAATTCTATCTAGTAAGATATCTTGAAATTATGACAGCTGTTAGGAGTGCAGTAATGTACTGTATTCATTTTCTCAGTTCTGCAAAACAGCCTATCTTTAGAATGCTATACTTCGTATCACCACATTTACTGTGAGTGAGAAATCCAGATACTCCCTTGTTTGTATTTTAAAGTGTAATAGTTAAGTAGGGCTTTCAAAGAGAACATGAGGCCACAGAGTCACTCTTGAAGACAGCAAAGAAGTCAGAAAAGTGTCCACTTCAGGCAAATACTATTTTCTAACTTTCTTAAAACTTTAATTGGAAGTATTTTTTTAAAGATCTATAATATGTTTTTCTCAGGCTGCATTCTTGCATTTTTTGACTTCTCCACTGAATACAACTTTTGAAATTCTTCTCTGTGTTGATGAAACCAGATTCTTCCCTGTTGCACAGCTACAGCTCCCTTGGATTTCACAATGACTACAAAGGTTGAAGCAACAAGTGTTTCCCTGCTAGGCCTTATAAAGTACTTGTTACAAGTTAACTAGTCAAGACACTTTCAAAGAGTATGGGTCTGATGTGCTTTTCCAGTTGTCCAGAAGTCAGTCAACATTATAGGCGGTATTTCAAAACCCATTGATTAAAGTTTCCTCACTTTTATTAGGCTGTTACCAAAGGCAAAAATGTCAGCAAAGTACACATTATACTTATGATCATTGGTACAAGCACAAAAAGAAACCACAGTTGCAATTAATCATCCATACATTACATTTTGTTGGCTAGTGAAAAAAGAAGAAAAGATAATGTCAAAAAAAAAAAAAAAAAGAGGTTCTTCATTCCAAATTCATTTTGAGACATCTCTTTCAACTAACCTTTATCTGGAAGGGGAAACTTTCCTACTCATTATTTTATGGGCCAGGGTACTGATATAGTGAATTCTCTAGGCATCTGCCTTTTAAGAATTTTTTCTATTGCTAGTTCCACACTCCAAACTTGAAGGGCATTTTTTTGCTGCATCTGAAGCTTGTTCAAACACACCTCCCAGCACACATATTTTGCACATATTTTTTTTGTTCTGTTTTTCCTTTTTAATTGAAGTAATTGTCCCAGAATCTACTTTGGCCTGAATCTCACTCTTACACTTGGCTCTATGAGGACAGCATGGATTATTAAGAGAGTAAACTATGGTGGCCTGGGCAAAAATACCTTTTGGGTATAGAGGCAGACTTAACACACACAAGTCACAGTGAGCTTCAATTTCTCCACATGGTTTAGCATGTCATTGCTCAAACGAGCATCTGGTGAACCGCCTTACAAAGACCATCAACTTTTGCTCATAAAATGCTAGTGAAAAATGCTAAATCCCACTAGTGCACTTGGGGTCTCTGATTTTCAATGGCCTATTTTTCAACTCATTTTATTACTACGTACAGAGCATAATAAGTCTCTTTATTCTGAATTTAAATAATAACAAGAAAAAGCAGAGGTATCATTCATGTTTTTAGTATTTTTTTTCCCATAAAGATGTCCATAAATTATTTACTAACAAGTTACATTCAGCTATTTTTTAACCTTTGGTTTACATGCACTTTAACTGAAATAAAATGGAAAAATAAAATGGAAAAAAAATCAAATAATAAAATGGAAAGGTTCAGCCATCTTGCATAAAGTTGTTACATTATTTATTGAGTATTTAAATCATTTGCTGATGTTTCTCCCATGTACTGTATGCAGACAATGTAATATTAAATGCAGAAAAGTGACAAATATTAAGTCTCACAGATGTTAATTTATTTTTAAATATTAACTTGCTTTACTTGGATGAAAACATTGCAATTCCATGACTAATCAAATAAACAGAAACTTGACAGCTTTCTTTGGCTTTGGATAAATAATGGTAGAAAGAGATATTCATGCCATACAGAATAAAGATATAAAAATATACGTTCCAGGTTACAGATTTTCCAGATTACATATGAGGACTAAGTACCACTCTAGGGAAACCTTGATGTGTATAGCCCATATTTTACTTATAGATAGCAGAGATAAAAGATAAAAAAGATAAAAAAAAGATAAAAATTCTCAGTAACGGGGCTGGAGTGAATTGTTAGTTCTCACCGCATAGAGCCACAAGGATGCTTTCATAATCTCCTTTGAGTTCATCCTGTAAAAAAAGAAAAAAAAAAAAAAAGAAAAAAAAAAGAATATAATTGTTAGGGTAGTGATCTCAGAGTAGAGAAAACAATTTTGCTAGGTATTCAGTACACATGTGCTAAACATCAACCCTTTGCCTAAATAAATTAACCACTTGATAATACAAATTTTATTAGAAGAATGACCTTGAAATGAGTACATTCACTGAAGCTGAACTACCAGATACATTTCCGGATTGGAGTCAAGGTACACAAGGACAACAACAACAACAACAACAACAAAAGCAGTAAGTGATAGACCTTATTGCACAAAAGTGAAGCAAAAAGGACTTCTGTCCAGGAGCTTAAGTTCTCCTTCAGTAAAATGAAAATGCCTCTCTTGACCTGTGATGTCCAAAGTTCATTAATAATAGAATAGTATACAGGAGCAAAGAACAAGTAAAGTTGGAAGGAACCTGTAGAGATCATCTGGTCCAACCCCCTTTCCAAGCAGGATAACATACACACACCATACCTAAGATTATCTGAAACAGTGGTTAAGATGATACCAGATTCACCACAAAACTTATTCAGCTGAATGTTTGCTTAAATTTGAATCTACTTTTCAGAGACTCAAGAATTACATAGCATAGCCAAGTAAATCTTCAAGCCATTTGGAAAAAATCATCACTTTGGACCAAGATGACATGAGTATAATTAAGTCAAATGTCATCTTGCCTACATTCATGAGGGAAGAATATAAATTACCTTTCCTACTTAACTGGAAAAGTAGCAAAGATTACCAAAAACAAGTAGTCTCTTTTAGTGCATGGAGGCAGTATTTTTCTGCTCCAATAAAGACTTTTTCTTTAGTGTTATCTGCTAGCTTCCACTAAGATGCTTTACAAGTTTAGGCTTCTAATTGGGTATCACTGGTTTAATTTATCTTAGAAAATATATTAGGTGGTATTTTTGCTGCTATAACTTATTATTTTTAAATGACCAGGAAAGCAGGACAAATAAGTGTCAATTTAAAAGGTATTTTCATGAGTACTTCAGAAAGCCAAAGGCATCAAGTATGTTCCACAGAGACACGCAGTCTCCCTCCTCTCCTCACAATGTGCCCTTATGCCTACGCAAAAATAGGCATTAGGACACAGAATGGTCTCCAAAAAACACTTGGCCTGTGAGATGACATCTTGGTACATGCACCACACATACCTAATTGCTACAGGTTTTATGACAAAAACAATCTCCCCAGAAAATAATGCTCTACCAGCATATGGATCACTGAGAACATTGCAGCTACAATGAGGTATTTGGGATGAACTCATGACTGAGGAGCAGAAGAGGTAATAAACCCCTTACTGGCCCTGCTGATTCATCCAGTTGTTCTCCTTCATAGTTCACCTGAGAAAAAACCTACCATAATGGCTTGGCGGAGAGAGATGCCATACAGCTTCTTGTAATAGGCTTTGATCTCATGCATGTCCACCTCAGAGCGTGAAACCATGATTCTGATGAGTGTTTTGTGTCGTGTCCCAGAGCCCTGTTAAAAGCAAAAAATGAGACTACTTATGAGATGGAAATGTCCACTTAAACCAAAGCTGTGTGTGTTAATCCATCACTGTGATCTGTGGAGATACAGGGTGCAGACCCTATGCTTTTACTTTCTTTGTTCCTCTCACACGTCCCTTTCTGCTCCCCACCAACAAAAAATCACTCATCATAAGTTATTCTACCAGCTGTGGACCTAGGATTTCCTTTTACTGCAGGTTTTTCCAGAAAAGATTCAAGTCCTTCCCTCTGCTTGCCTGACATCAAAGACAACCTAGACTTCACTGCTGTTGTTTATTATTCTTTTTAAGAATACAAGGAACTCCTTTTTCATAATGATATGCTGCTTTTCATGCCCTGCTCCTAACCAAGTCACAGGAGTTACATAAATTCATACTTACTATAATGGTGAAATGTTCTAGCTTTAAGAGTTCAGGCAGCATCACTCAACTAATTTTCTAGATTTGTCCCAGGGACCTCAAATCTCCAGTCAAAGACAAGGCTCAATTGGAAGCCCTATATTCCCAGTTCTGGAATTACTTTCTCATTAATTTATCATTAGTATTTTTCACGGTTTCATAAAGAACACCAAAAGTTTAAATTACATCTCAGTCACTATCTGGAGTAACAGATATGTGTGTGTATATATGTATATATATATGTGTAGATGCCTTTGTCAATACACTATAACAAACAGGCAGCTCCTCCCAAGACTTAGAGGTCTCAAAGAAAGGAGGCAAAAGAGTAAGATAAATATACTAAATTTCTTCCTGCAGAGCTTCCTCTTGCGCAGCTTGTTAAATTTCAGTTTACAAAGCGCCCCTGCCCACAAACAGAAGTTCTTGGTCTAGGTTACCTTCATCGCCAAGTGGAGTTTTTCAGCAAAGAAAGCAGGCTTGCTTGTGGCACACTTCACTGTAACGAAACAGTGAGATAAGATTACATCTGACATATATGTAATAAGTAAGAAAAGGCAAAAAAATGGTAAGATAGCACTTTGAAAGCAGTCTTTGTGCACCTACCAGCACCTTCTATTTATTTACTTTTTTTATGTATATGCAAAATATGAGAGAACTGACGGTTACTTTACCCATTCTGTTGATTCAGAAAGGAATTCAGTCAGGGAAGAATACTCTCATTACAGTAAAGACAGGATCGTATTACAGATCCACAAACTTAAGAAAGATGCTGCAAGAATTTGCAGAAACAATTTGTTTTCTCTAAAGCAGTGTTGGGAATTATAATTTAATGTTTAGTAAACCAAATTATATTAACTACTTCCCATCTATCTATGATATTCAATGGGATGTTATAGGACTCATTTTTGTATCCAAAGTAGGTCTACCAAAGTATAGCTGCAGAGCAACTAAATCTACTTTCACACATCACCAGTATTCAGGCAGCAGTCAAATGCATAATAGGTACAACAGTCTGTCACGGGATCCTCTGCTCTGATCTTTCCCCTAAATAATTCCATGTGTCCATGTGTGATCTTAATATACAGGTTAACCATGAACAATTACAAGAATACCTACTTAAACAGGACTCCAGAAGGGAAACTGTCATGCTTTTATTCATCATGTTTCATAAATGTTTTGAAAAACAAGATTTAGAGGAGGACTTGTTTCAGTTTTATTTCTTCAGCACATGTCCAAAACTATAGATATTTCTGACAATCCTTTGCCGGCAGATCTATTTCACACAGCTCCTTTCTGCAGAAATCCTCCTCTGTCCAGAACATGTCTATTCTCCTTGTAAGACCCTTTTACATGTCAAGAGACATAATTCTATTCATTCATCCACTCTGACTTTAACTAACCCAGTTAAATCACTGAGTTCAGATTTTCCCAGATTAGACTTTATCTAGCAATTTTTTCAAGAAAGTTGAATAAAAACAGGATGGTTTCCTGTTAGACAGAGTGTGAAGAACTAAAAAATCTTTTCTTATATATATTCACGGTTACTATCTGCAGAACCACTTACCAAGGGCAGTAAGGCAGTTCTCAATATCACCCTTCAGCTCCAAATCCAGTACCTTGTTCATGTCATGCTGGCTGTATTTGGTGTACTTCTGAAAGACTAAATAAAGAAAGAAGATTCAGTGGATATTGATGAATATACAGAATTTGCCTCTTCCTCTTTCTGTCATGGCTTCTGCAGCTATACACACAGAGGATTTGTCATAGACCATATTTCTCATTTTCCTCAGCAGCACCTCTATTAAGAGAGGTGTTATGGTATACTTGGAGTCAGGCTGAGAAATGGGACAGTGGAAAGACAATGGGATTCACACTCCTGTTAGTAAGGGGAGGGGCAGTTCAGTGGCACCATAAGTTTGAATCCCCTCCCAGCCAGGACAAACTCACTGGGGAGCATTCATGACTCTACCTTGAGGAATCCTGCTCCCTTGGACTTGTGACCACTAGACTTGGGATGTTCTTCAGTAATAGATATAGTAATAACTTAAGCTCATGCTATGGAGAGGACAGCCAAACTGTCTGTGCCAACAAACTAAGGATGTGCCAACCACATCTTTAGATCAGCAAGCATATTTCCAAGTATGTAGAGCTTTGCAGCAGTCAGAGTTGCAGCCCAGGAATCTATGTGATCCCTCAGAAAATGAAATGCATGAGCAGACTACATTTACAATACAATTCCTGCTGGCACAAAGTTTCATCAAACCTACCCCGTCGAAGATGGGGGTAGCTTCTTGTTGTAAGAACAGTAACAAACACATTAATATCAGTTCCTTTTCTTTTCTCTCCAGCTTCATATAATGCCTGTTATAAAGAAAAGAAGGTAGTGAAGTCATTAATACAGTGAAAACTAAACAGAGAAACTGTACTTCTGTAGCTACCATCGAGGGTAGGCAATTTCCTGTCTGCAGTGAGTTTAGTCCTTCATATAAACTACAAAATGATACAAAACACTTCACAGCCTCAGACTAACTCTAGTCCTATCAAGTAAAATTTCTTGAGAGCACCATACACCTACAAATCATATATTCAGGCTTTCTTAGAATCACCATCCAGCTCTTTTGGGTATATTAGTTCCTTAAGTGAAGATATTTTTCATATCTTTTTCTGTATTTTTCAGATATTTTAGATATTGAGATATTTAGATATTTTAGATATTTTTCTGTAGACAAACAAAATTAACGTTCCAAAGACAAACAAAATTAACAAACAAAATCAAATGGACAAATATGAAGGAAAAACTTACACGCCAAGCACTCCAGGAATAACTTTAGTCAAAAGTGAGAAAAAACTAATCTATCTCCCTCATTTTCCCCACCTCCTCAAATCTCTCTAGAAATAATAATCAAAGACCTCTACACTGCATCAAAGAATTTTTGACAACACTCTTTCTAGGCACCAGCATTAAGGCCCTTTGGACAAAGGGAAACTTTATTGAACTTCAGTGCTTATACAGGGCATTAATTTATTGTCTCTCCATCCTAGATCTGATGACAAAACTAAGCTTCCTATGTAGTAAGAACAAGAATAATATTGCTCAATGAGCTTTTTTATTTGTAGTAGGTTTTTTTAAAAAAAGTATTTAAAGCCAGAATAGATTTGAACTGCAATAGTAATGCAAAGTTTTAAAGTGAACAGATTGCCAAGTTTTACCAAGATTTCAACAAAAAGCTACACTAAAGGAAGAGGAAATGAGAGAAGAAACAGTTGTTTGTTTTAGAATCATTAAAAAATCCTGTGATGTGAGCCAATAATCATAAGAAGTACATCACTGAAAAACAACAGCTACAGCTGACATGCTGTAAGAGACTATTTTGGATTGTGTTTGTCTCGACATTGTTGCTATACCATTTAGGACTTCTTGACATAGGCATCCCATCTATCAGCTCGAGGTGTTTAATCTCTGTATAATTTACGCCTTGACATCCCATCTGTGGGAGAACTGGGATATCTCCACACAATTTATGACTCCTTGGCATCCCGTCTCTGGGAAGACTGGGATATCTTATCTGCATACAATTTACAACTTCTTGTCCTTGGCATCCTACTTCTGGGAGGATTGTGGTATCAGCTCCAGGTGTTCTATCTCCATCAGCACGAGACCCAGACAATGCTCAGCAGTGCCTATGGAGCAGCGCTTGCACCCGAGCTGGGGGAAGAGGAGCACCCGAGCACACAGAAAGTGGGCAGACTCCTCAAGAACGGGAACATAAAAGCATTCCACCCCCCACCAGGGGTGTGTGGATTATCACCCGCACTGAGATGCCCGGCTTCTTTCCCTGAATATCACTCACTTGGAGGGGTACGGAACATCACCTGCATCGAGGCACTGAGGCACATATATCTGCACTGAAGCGGAGCCAACGAAACCTAGCTGGACTGGTGGTGGTGGTAACTATAATCTTGCTACATCTCTCCTGATTGTTTGCTTTTCTTTCTTTTTTCTCTTCTTTTTCTCTCTGTCCTATTGTGCTTACGAGAATAAATCTCACAAGGTTGTATGGCATTTGACCTTGTTTGTGTCTTAATCTCACTCTTGGGTTTGTATCAAACTCTCCCTTGACACTGGATGGAGACATATGCTATAGAATTCAGACTGGTCAAACTCTGGTAACTGGTTCTTCACATTCATGAGTACAACTTCATCCCTCAATTGCACAACTGCATTTTCTTTTCATCAAGAAAATTTGTATCTAATTCTATCCTGCTACTGATCTCTACCTCCTATGATTTACATCCTTTACATGAACTAGAAAATATCTTGCAGAAACATTTTTGAAACCAGGCATAAAGATTTCCTTTAGCCAGTGAAACTTATGCAAACCTTGGAAAATAATATCCCTCAGAAAAAGAAACTACTATATGATGTACAATTCTTTGTTAGAGTCTGCGCGGCAATAGATAAAAGTATGTGAAAAGGAATATTCACAGTCGGGCACAACTTGTAATTGCAAGTTAAGAGAAATGCAGAAACTGCAGGGCACCAAGTTGATCTTACCCTGGCGTCGTTGTCAGCAAGCTCATCATTCACATACGGATCTTCACTTCGATCACCCTAAGTAAATAAATAAATGACAATTCACCATTCCTCATTATCATTCAGTTAATCAAAAACTAGCATTCTAAAGTTCTAGCCTGATATTCTTGTACATGCTTAATTACTGCAGAACCTTAACAGCCACAGTTTTGGTCAATTCTTAGAAGGAAGCTGAAGCATTTTCATCAATTTAAAGCTCATATTTTTAAGGTCATTAGTATTTACTTTCTGAAAGAGCACATTAGGAATTAGCGTTAATCAGTTCAAGTTGTATGTCTCAGAAGCCACAACTCCCTCCCTGATTAACTTTATAGTGAGATGTCTTTGAAGTCATTTGAAAGCAAAACTTAAAATCAGTAGTATAAAAATGTGCATATCAAAACAATACATCACAAGTGTACAAGCTTCACTCATGGGATGCTCAACAGTCATGGAATCCAATGTTCACTACCTTTCCTCAGAGTCTTTTTATAGCAGCTCTAGTGGTTAAACTGAACTGCAGCTTTTGAGCATCAGTTCACAGAGCATTTAGTTCACTTGTTAACTCCCATCATCCCACTCTACTTATATAATTTTATGCTGGAAATATATCTTAACTGCTAATCAAAGGTTTATTTCTCTACTTGTAAGCACCAGTTTATTTCTACTTCTCTTCTAATCACTTGATATGATATTTTCTATTGCTTTTTCAAATGTTTGCAGTTAAGAAGAAAAAAGATTTAAAAGTAGATTGGACAAACAGTAACAAATCATATGTTTTAACACCGATTTTATATGGCATAATATGTGTAAGTAAAAAATAATGCAAGGAAACAAATATTACTTAATAAATAAATTCTTATATATCTTTCCTTAATGTAGTCTTAACAACATTAATCACTAATATTGGTAATGTTAGTGTAAATGTGAACAAAGCATACCTTGGCTAGAGAAACCAAAGCCTTCTGAAAGTCTCCAGATGTGTCAGAGATAATGTCTTGTGTCAGATCTCTCTTCAGCACTGAAATCAAACGAAAATGGATTGACAAGGTGCTTTAAAGGTATCTTTCCTATCATTTTTAATTTCTTTCCTTAGCTTTTTTACTTAAAAATCTTGTTGGAACTGAAGTTTTCCTTGCTTCTCTCATTTACTTTTGAAAGAATGAGTATTTCTTTGTAACACACCATCTCGTTTCTGAGAAGTGCTGTGAAACTGGAGGTTAGATCCATAATCTGCTGAAATTGTCCTTCTGATGGGTCTTGTGGGGACGCCAGTCTGTTTGTGAAATGCTTTTCTGTCCCCTTGTCTTTCATTCTTATTTCTGACTATTCTAAAAACTGCTGAACCGTATACCACAGAACTGAAAACAATTATGAAAAAAATGAACTACAAATTTTGGATTCCGAGACACATTGAATGGAAATCTCTTGAAAACATTAGCCCATCAGGTCAGAGACATGAGATTTAATTAGAGAACACACAGTGATTAAACTCTACATAAGTGAGAGATATTAGATTATTAGATTATTAGTTACCTTAAAGAATCTCCCCCTCTAGTTCCTGCAATTCATGTAATCTGTATTGCTAACTCATTAGATTTTTTTTCTCAAGATCTGTGAGTCCATGGGACATCAGCCAGGGCTTAGTTAGGGAAAAGAAAGGAAATTGGGTTTTACTGACTTTCTAGAACACATCTACAGCCAATGCATGCCCTACTGCATGAAACATTAACACTTCTGAGGGGGATTATGGGCCTTTTCCTTTTGCAGTGTGATCTCTTTGGAAATGAAAAGTCAGTATGGCCTCTCCTGCACCCTACCTTCCTACTAGTCTTACTTATCACCTAAAATGTCTGCTTAGTTTCTGCTATTGAGAGGTGAGGCTATGAGCGTAATATGTCTGCTACCATGCTGTTTTATCACTTGTGTGATACACAATAGATTTATTTTAATACCACGTATTAAGCTTGCAGAGATATACTGGTTATGGCTGTTTGGAGAAAAAAAAAAAAAAGAAGAAGAAAGAAAAGTTGTTGATAAAAGAATATGACTTTCCAGAACAGAGCCTGTACATTTTTTTCCCAATGCTGCATACCATTAATATTTTTTCCTTCTCTAAATTACCTTCTTTGTAGTATCTGCTGGCTTCTCTGATCTCTTTGTTGTTTCTTGAGGCCATAATCTCAATCAAGGTATCTTCATCAGTTCCAAGCCCCTGGTTGAATTATTAATAAGATTATTTAATAGAGAAAGTAAGAGAAAATGATGAAGAAGGATCTGAAGATCCTTCCCCACGCAGGAAGACAGAAAAATGAAAATCATTCCTATTTTCATATAATAGTTCTATTTCAACTCTCCTGGAATTTATCACATTGAACAACACAGGTATCCAGAGAAGTGCCAAAATGACTGAGCAATGCTCATAGAAGGTAAGAATTTGTAATCCATGATGAAAACTACCTTCCTGTTCCCTTTATTTTTTTTTCGTATTTTATAGGAACCCATAAGTAAACACCATTGCTTTCTGCCACCACAGTAGCAACCAGTTTTCAGAAGGCAGAAATACTTTGTTCATATAAGAGAACAGTATTTTCAGTCTATTTCCTCCAACTCTGAAATTCAGCAGAGCCTGCTATGTCTCATTCTTAAACCATGAACTAAGCAGTATGGATTTATTTTACAAAATAGGAGGAAAATGAAGATATTATACAATCTTCAGAATGCGGATCCTCTATCATTTATAAGCCCTGATAATTATTTACTTTTCTTTAGGGAAGTTTTTCTTAAAAAGGTGGAGGTCCTTGTTTGTTTGTTTTTGTTTTGTTTTGTTTTGTTGTTTTTTTTCCAACCTTCATAGAGGCCCTTAATTCTTCAGCATCAAACTGAGCTGGAGTTTTCAGTAAAGCCACAACAACATCTTCCAGGTGACTTTTCAGAACTTTTTTCAAGGCATCTTCCAGACTCTGTGAAAGGAAGAATGAAAAGGATATTAAGCTATCGAATGGTCAAATGATGTTGTCCAGCTATCATACAAAATTACATTTAACATCTGAAGAATCTTCTACATTACTCCTTTGGCTGCTTGAAAGAATTACAAGGGCCAATGTGAGAATTATACTTTGTCATATTCTGTTCATTGAAGTGTTGGGTTTTGTTCAGTACATACTCAGCATGATTTCATTCACATATTTGCAGTGTGAGAAGCAGACTCAGAAAAGGCTGCTCATTTTTTAAGAGAAGATATTACTACACTGCTGTTATGATGGTGATTGAGTTGCTTAAAAGCATATTATCTAGAGATTTCAGTTCATCTGTTTATTGCCTAAAGGATACAGAAATTGTAGTGAAAACACTGGGACATTATCTTATCCTATCCACAACTGCAAGACCCAAAGTTCAGAAGAGATTGGGAACGTATCTGACCTACATCCAAGTTAAAAAAGGAAAAAAAAGCTTTATTGTTCCCTCAATCTTTTATGTCCCAAACTGTTTTTTGTTGCATCAAGTTGCAGATCTCTTAATCACCATATGTGTCTGTACACAGACGCGAGAAGAGTGAGAAGAGTAACCCTGTTTTGTCAGGGCACCTAACCCAATGAGGTTACCTCAGAAGCAAGCACTGTGTCAGTCAGTTTTGTTCTACTTTTGATGGTGCACCAGACACCAGAGTATCTAATAATCTAAGAGTATTAGGCTCCCTATGTCTTTGAAGATGTATTTTAATTTAGGCCTCAATAAAGCATAATTGCAATGCCGGAGTTTCCTCTGTGGGAGAAGAGAGATGTGAAACCACAAGCCAGATTTTCTGTACAGAAACACAGGAAATACGGGGCAAAATGGATATTAGACTTATTTTCTGCGTTGTCCCTTAGAAGTCACTTACAAAGCAAAGAACTCCAGGGATTCCTAGGAGCAAAGGATCAGTAACTCTGTTGTGCCAACTGCACAATTATAATTTCAGTTTAGACTGACAAGTTCAACTAGAAAAAAAAAAATTGTTATAGGGACTTATAACAATTGTGCAGAGCAACTATACTCTTCTTTAGAAATATCCAGTAATTTCCAAGCTTCTCAGGTCCAGGAACTAATAGTTTTGCCACTAGAACAAATAAGCAAACTGCTCCCTGTGCATCTGTGAGTGTAAAACTCATAGCTCCTGAGTCTTTCCTGTCTAATTCCATATTCTACCAACATTTAAGTGTCCACAGAGAGATGATGCAAAGTTCCCTTATCTCTCCCTCCCTTTCTTCCAGCAGACTGTCTGCCAGGTGGCAGCAAAATTTCTATACGCCCAGTGATCAAATAACTTACAGGACCTTTAGGGCATGAAAAAGCCTGGCAGCTGAGAATATGAGATTACTTTTTCTTTCTGAAAAAAAAACCTAATAGCCACTGTGTTCAAAGACTTATAATTGGCAAGGTAGTTTCCAGGTGCTATCTCCCCATCATGATTTTCATAAATTACAGAAATTTATTACTGTAGCCCTTTGTTCTAGGAAGCTAAAGTTGTACACACCACTAGACCCTTGGAAAATGTTGACATTTCAGGTATACATTTGCAATGGGTTTGGAAATACTATACCTTTCCCTTCAACTGCTGATAGGCACTTTTGATCAGCTGGCGTTCAGAATTTTTTCTTTTGGTTAAGATATCAATTATGGTGGCTTCATCCACACCTGCAAGTAACAAACAACATAATGTCTAATGCATTGAAAATGTTAAATTTGATTTAACAAAATCATCATTCCTATATTTTATTCTCTGGAATGTGTTACATTTTGATTGTTTGTCACACTGAAGTTTAACCAAAGGAGAAACTGCAATCATCTACTGACTTACTTAGTAACACAGAGAGAAAGCTGAGAGATTCCCCTAGAGCAGAAGCACAATTTTATATAAGAAACCTTAAAGTGCTCCCAGAGACAAACCTACACTACAGCATAACTAAGTAAAATAAACAACATTAGATGGCATACTCATTTAATCTCATCAAGTCAAATCAAAAAAGATTTCAAATTACAGCCAAAGTGTCCAATGGGAATTTGAGAAGCACAAGAGAGGCATATATAACAATATCAACATATTCACTACTTCTCACAGATTTTTTTAGAAATCAAATCAAAAAATATTAGATTGATGTGTCATAATATTATTTTTGATTCTCTAGAAATTAAATTACTAATTATTAATTACTCCACATCCTTTAACAAATTCTATAAACTTAATACAGAATTAAGGTCTGAAAATGTAATATAGTGTCATGTTATCAAAGAGATTAGATCCTTTCCCAGCTAGGAAAAAAAAAAAAAAAAGATGTTTTGCTAGGCTTACTCTCAAATTTTCCTGTGGAAGGATTCTAATATAATGGGTTAAATATTTAATTCTTCTTACCCTTTACAGTAATAGCCTTGTCCAGAGCAGCCGCATCAACTGATGGATCGAAGGTAGGGTATGACTGGACAGGGTGGCTACCTTTTGAACTTTTCTGTAAGGAGAAAAAATGTTCATTCCAAAGAAAATTTACACAAAGAAGCAGTTCTATGTCCCTAAATAAACTCTGTATTTAGGACTGCCTATTATATCACTAGAAATAAATGAATTCTGAGTTTAGTAGCTACATATAGCTTAATAGACCCAATATAATATGAGTACTGGCTTTACCTCCTTTCACATCTCTTCTATTAAAAAGAAAGTAGCTCATATATTGTTTCAGGTCCCTGAGGGCCTATTTCTCAGAGTTAGCTTCCACAGGAAACTACTTCCTAACTGCCACTTGAAGCAATTATATCTAAATTTAAAAGACTCTGAACACACAATTAAATCTTGCAGGCACTAACAGTAAAGAGCTACTAATATCCCCACTCATCTTATGCAAATTGACTGTGTGCCACAACAAAATGAAATCTCAGCTGACTCACATCTAAGATAACAAACACCTCCTCTAAGCATGATCCTAGTCTCAGAGAGGAGTTCCTTCCTGATCCTCAGAAGTGAATGATTGTTTACCCAACTTCTTTGAAGCATGAGACATAAGCAACACTTTCTTTATATGCAATACCTGAAGCTGCCCTTGGTTAATCCATTGCAGGTGCTGGACACTGCCTAGGCAATTTCTACAGGAACCTGGGCGTAACCGGCGAGTAATGAAAGCCACTACGCGACAGGCTATGTGCCTCGACCTAAGTCAACGTGATGGAAAATGTTACCATTGGGGCCTACAAGACAGTAAAACTCTCTAACCCATGTTCTCTTCATATCGTCTTTCTTCTCTTCATTATCTCATTACAGCAGCTAAAAAAGTGCTCCGAGATTCTTCGATGAAATACTTGCGTGTGAAACATAGTAAGATCTTTTAGAACACAACAGTTGTTTAGATAAACATTTTTAGTATCAGCTGTATTCTCTGTCTCATATTCAGCAACCCATTATTAGAATTACTTTTTTTTTTTAAATCTTTTAAGTCTAAAGTTAATTAGTGCAAGACAAATGATAAGGTCTGAGCTGTACATGTCTCTCATACAGCATTCTGTACTGATTTTTTCTATGCTTGTAATATCCAACAGTTACATAGTCTTCAGTCTCCAAAATTTTATGATTGAGGGTTGTATTCAACAGAGCATAAACCACGCACAGTTGTTCCTTGCATATCTCAAAAAAAAAAAAAAAGGAAAGGAAAAATTTCCCCGTGACTCATTTAAGCCACTCATTCAGAGTCTGGATCTGAGACTAGACAGACTAGCATTTGTGTGCTAGTTTCCATGACAAATTTGCTAAATAAAAAGTAGCTAAATTAAAAACTGCCTGTAACCACCAGTAGATATATCATGGAGTTATATTATGACTTAGGACCCTGGAAATGCAAAGTGGAGGCATTGTGGAGTCAAGGAATTATGCACAAAACACTGATGGACAAAATTTACAAAGTCCACAAAGAAGGACTCCAGTAAAAAAAGTTTGTTTACTGAAATTCCCTCCTATACTCTATTTTTTCAAGATGAAAGTTGCTTCAAAGTCTTCTGTGACTTCACACCATGCCCCTTTCCTTGTGCTGACAGGCATTTCAGTATCCTAATCATCTTTCTTATCACAAAGATGCTCTGGATCCTCCTAGTGCTCTAACTTGTAATTTCCTATTACCATCAGCCTGCCTTTCATATCCCTTATGAGCAATAGCAGTACTGATGATTTGAGATGTTTTATCACATACAGCGACTCTTCACATCCCAAACATGCCATCACTTATAACAGTGGCATTAGTTCCTCCTTTGCATTCCTGGGCTCCAACTCATGGCTTTCTGCACCTCAGTCTATGCATCTCCATCTTCCCTGCAGACATCACCTGAACAGGTTCTTCTGAACACATTCACATTCACATTCACATTCACATTCACATTCACATTCACACTGTCCATTGATGACTGGACAGTGGAAACAACATTTCCACTGCAGTAACTGGCTCTGCCTAGAAGCTAATAACTAGGCATCAGAATGTGTACATAAAAATATTTTTTCATCTGATACCAGAGTGTTATCAGAGACCTTTTAGACTTATGTTGTAATAAATTCCTGTTCTGATTCTAATTACAAAATTTTGTCATAATCTTTCCTCCCCTTTGAGTCTATGAAAGGAGTTTGTTGGCCTATGCATTTAAAGCACTTCTAAAAGTACTTTAAAATAAGCATGATGACCTGAAAATGTAATACTTACAATACACTCCTGCTCCTGGTTTTCCATGAACCACGCCTGCTTCAGAAATTCTGATACCATAGCCATGTTGCTGGATTTCCTGAGAAGAAATGTATCAAATTACAAACCATTTTCTTTTCTTCAAGCTTCTTCTTGCAGTCAGTACATTGCAAAGTCTTTATTGAACCATGAAATACAGAATTAGCTTCCCAAGCATTGATCAGTTTGTGCTATTGAAAAGTGGTAACTTTTGATTATGATATTTACCAAATGATGTAACGTCCTGTGACTGTCTGCTCATACATACACTCATTGCTACTTTCACAAGTTTTAGACTAGAAATTAAGCACCAAACTAGTTTGACTGTTTGTTTATTTAGTACAGTAATACCTAAGTGTTAGCACCACCTTCCAAGGAAAGTTATAAGAAAGAAATTGTCTTTCTCCATCATCAAAGATTCAAATATCTTACTCAATACTTGATTATGTTCACAGTCAGTGATAAAAAAAAGTATTCACATATGATTGTTTACTGAGTTGTGTAATTTGTTAAGACAAAATGTATTCCCCCATTAGATATATTCTCATCAGACTTTTATGAATAGCCACTTCTTAAGAAAGATAAGGAGAAACAGTTTCTCACATCTCTCATTTCCTATTTTGCATATACATTCTCCATTTTCTACTGAAGAATTGTTAGTATCTATACAGGAAAAAAATATTTTTTGCTCAATCAGGCCAGCTTTTCTGTAAGATTTTATGCACAATAGGAAAAAAGCAACAGGGAAGTGACCTGCAACCCACCACTCAACAGTAACGAATACATTGCTTTGCAATAAGTAAAAAAAATCCAACGAAATGAATTTTTCACCAAAATACATTTTTCCACAGAAAATTCTTGGGGAGGCTTGGTTTTATAGCCCACATATAAATAATAAATTTAAGATAATGCTGCCTGTTAATCCAGTATGTCTTTGAGGAACACCTCATATATCTAGCATAAAGAGACCAATTTCTGTTTGCAGTGTGTATTAATCTAATGGAGGTCTTGGGCAGAAGTGTCTGTCTCCCTGTTCAGCTCCATCCCAGCTCCACCCTTCCCTGCCCTCTGCAAGGTAGGACCCAGCTCCTTCCCTCTCCCCAGGAATTCCCACTCCCCTCATCCTGCAGGCACAAAGTTCATCTCTAGTTTAAAGCGCGGTCGGTTTGAGGACCAGGACCAATTTTTAGGCACATATAATATACATTTGATCACCAGGAGGGATGAACACATCTCCGTGTTGGGATTCAGAGTCAATAAGGAGGATACAGCTCCACTGCAGCAGATTTGCCAAGAAGCAGCACCCCAATTGCACTTGGGTTGACTGTGCGGCGGGGGGAAGGAAGCTGGCAGGGTCAGACCCTCACCAACCCCTGGGATTTGGCTGCTCTTGGGAACCACTGAAGCAGAGGGCTGCTAACCTGCACTCCAGAGGAGTCACTAAGCCTCTAAATTCTTATACCTATTCAATTTAAATTAGAGATGCAGCAAAAGAATTCTGTGTCTTAAAAATGAAACTTATTTCTTCTGCTTTTATAAACAAAGACACTCTGGCATGTAGATTCATCCATCCCAGTGCACAAGTAAATTTATAGTTTAAAGTGAAGCTAAAGTAGACCAACGTTCTTGGGAAGAGTTAAAGACTTTGCCTATCCTAGCTTGGAAAGTTAAGAAACCAGTCTACGTGTAAAATTGTTCTTTGCCTCCTTTGTAAGAAACTATGACTAATCCAGAAAGACTGCAGGAATCCAGAGAGAAACAGCCACCCCCCGCTAGCAGGGCAGAGGCCTTTCCCAATGCTTTGACCCTTGTCACTCTGGAATGCAAATAATTCATGTAAGCAAAGCCTACATTTAAAATACACAAATTCAGAGAAAAAAAAAATCATTAAGAAGAGGAGGTAAAGAACTGCTAGCTTTCTACCACATTTTTTTTCCTCAAAGTCTATGAACAGGCATGAAAAAAAAAAATCTACAGAGCGGTACAAACAGAAAGTAACATCAAAGACGGTTTCTTTCTGGTTATCCCATACCTGGATTCAAAGTTCCTTGATTTAATAAAATATTTCCAAAATGTGTGTCCTACTACTTAAATTGGAAACTTTAGGTATCCCAGTTAAAAGGCTACAGAATTTAGTTTTTCAGTTTGAAAAATATCATGCATTTTATCATTCCAAATTGGAATGACCAGTATTGCAACTGGAATGACAAATCAAGGGGATATTTGGACTAAAAGTCATTAATAGTCCCTGTATAATAATTACTGCCAGGTTTTTCTTCAGTCTGGATGGCATTCCCTGCAATAAACTCTTTTGAGTTGGACACACTGAAATTCTAGAAGGTTTTCAGAAAATTAAAATTAAATATTTATTGAAAATATTTAAAGACTCAAACTTTTCCACTACCTCGTCATCTCTAGCAGCTTAAATCAAGTTAATCTGCACCATTTCTCTATAACTATTTAATCACACATCAGATACATTATCTCTGATTATGGTCCTATGATGGTTACCAGAATCTAAATGTAAATTAAGATCATATAAACCTATCAGAAAAGCAGGCAGTAAGCTGTAAGTACACAACTTTTTCTTTCTCTTTTTTTTTAACAGTGGGAAGCTTCCATGTATAAAAAAATGAAGCATCAGAGAAAAAAACAGTCTCACCATTGGAAAATGCAGTGGAAAGTGTTAGCAAACCAAACCTCAGCCATTATTTCTGTGGCTTTGCACAAGCTCTTAGCTATAAACCAGATTTTTACTGTTAGGTTCTCTAAAGGTTCTTGTACGTCATTTTCTTCATTCTCATGAGAAAAGACTAATCTACTGTCCCAAAGCAGGTAACAGTCGTGAAGTCAATGCAATTATTTTTTCTTTTAATTTCTCATGTAAAGCACA
>NW_028290331.1:0-34948 GCF_059628265.1 Tinamus guttatus | reverse complement strand
CCGGAGATCCGGGTGGGTGGTGGGGGGAGCCTCGGGGCGCTGGCTCCAGGCGCCTGGATCCATCGGGGGGACGAGGCCCGTCCTGGGGGTCAGGGCCGGGTGTCCCCACGCGCGGGGGTCCCCGTCCCCACGCAGGGGCCGCCCGTTCCCGCCGCCGGGCCGGGCCCCCCCGTGACTCCCGTTCCCCCCCCCGCAGCCCCGGTCTCCACGGCGGCGCCCAGCGCGGCGGCCGCGCGGCCCACGGCGGCGCGCGGCTCCGCGGCCCCCCCGCCCAGCCCCACGGCGCGGCGGGGGCCGCTCACGGCGCGGCCCGGGCCCCCCGCCGCCCCCCCCGGCGCCGCCGCCGCCGCCGCCGCCACCGCCGCGCCGCCCGCGCCCCCCCCCGCCGGCGGGGCGGGGCCCGGAGGAGGGGCGGGGCCCGGAGGAGGGGGCGTGGCGGCGGGCTCGCCGGGCCCGCCCCCCGGGGCGCCGCCGGGCCCCGCCCCGCCGGCAGGCCCCGCCCCGCCGGCAGGCCCCGCCCCCGCGGCGCCGGGCGCCCCCCCGCGGCTGTGCGAGGCGCGCGAGGTCCGGCGGGTGCAGTGGCCGGCGGCGCAGCAGGGGGTGGTGGTGGAGCGGCCCTGCCCCAAGGGCACCCGCGTACGGGGCGATGTGGGGGGTCTGCGGGGGGAGAGATGGGGGGTCTGTGGGGCTGGGGGGGGAGAGATGGGGGGGTCTGTGGGGCTGGGGGGGCGATATGGGGGGGTCTCTGGGGCTGGGGGGGGCGATATGAGGGGGTGTGGGGCTGGGGGGGCGATATGGGGGGGTCTATGGGGCTGGGGGGGTGCGATATGGGGGGGCATGGGGCTGGGGGGTCTATGGGGCTGGGGGGGTCTCTGGGCCTAGGGGGGTGCGATGTGCGGAGGGGGGACACGCTACATGGGGTTCAATGGGGATGGTGCAGGGGAAGTGGGAGGGACACGGGGCTGGACGGGGAGATGGGAACGGGGAGGGTCTATTCGGGGGGGAGGGGACACGGGAGGGGGCTATGGGGACAATGATACATGGGGGGGACGCGGGACATGGGGGGTCAATGGGGATGGTGTGGGGGGAAGCGGGAGGGACAAGGAGATGGGAATGGGGGGTCTATTCGGGTGGGGGGGTGATATGGCGGGGAGGGGACACGGGGCACGGGAGGGGGCTGTGGGGACAATGATACATGGGGGGGACGCGGGACATGAGGGAGCCCCCCCGGGGACACGTGGGGGGACATGGGGGAGCTCTGGGTCCCCACGTGACCCCCCCGGGGCCCCCCCAGGCATCGCCTCCTTCCAGTGCCTGCTGGGCCTGGGCGTGTGGAACCCGCGCGGGCCCGACCTGAGCAACTGCACCAGCCCCTGGGTCAACCAGGTGGCCCAGAAGGTACCGGGGACCCCTGGGGAGCCCCGAGCCCCTCTGGGGACCCCCCAGCCCTTCCCGGGAGCCCTCGGGATCCCCACGGAAGTCACCACATCCCCCCCGCCCCCGTTTTGCAGCCGCTCCACAAGGAGCATCCTCGGGGTTCCGGGGGGGTAACGAGCAGTGACCCCCCCCCCGCGCGTGTCCCGCAGATCAAGAGCGGGGAGAACGCGGCCAACATCGCGGGGGAGCTGGCGCGGCACACGCGCGGCCCCGTCTACGCGGGCGACGTGAGCTCGGCCGTGCGCCTGCTGGAGCAGCTGCTCGACATCCTGGACGCGCAGCTGCAGGCGCTGCGGCCCGTGGAGCGCGAGTCGGCCGGCAAGAACTACAACAAGGTGGGGACGCTGCGGGGACGGCGCGGGGACGGGGACAGCGCGGGGACAGGGACACGGCAAGGGGGACCTGGGCATGGGGCCCTCTGGGTGTTGGGTGACGAGGGGACAGGGCCCCGTTTTGGAAGGGGGGCCCCCCCCGGCTGATGCCCGTTGCCCCCCCAGATGCACAAGCGGGAGCGGACGTGCAAGGACTACATCAAGGTGAGCGCGGGGGGCGTCACCGGGCAGGGAACGGGGCCGTGGGGCTCTGCTGTGGGGCTGGGGGGCAGGGGCGGGGCCTCGCGCGGGGGGCGGGGCCAGGAGGCAGGGCCTCGTGGGGAGGGGGCGGGGCTGGGTGGTCCCCACAGGCCATGGTGGAGGCAGTGGGAGGCGGGGCCTGGCGTGGAAGGGGCGTGTCCTCGGGCAGGGGGCGGGGCCATGGGCGCGTCTGAGCGGTGCCCACGGGCTATGGTGAGGTGGTGGGGGCCTGTCCAGGGGGGCGTGTCTTCGAGCAGGGGGCGTGGCCGTGGCAGGGGGCGTGGCCGAGCAGTGCCTGCCGGCTGGTGATGCGGTGGGGGCGTGTTCGGGGGCGTGGTCTCAGTCTGGGGCGTGTCCGGGGGCGTGTCCTCAGGCGGGGGGGTGGTCTCGGGCAGGGGGCGTGGCTCGGTCGGGGGGCGTGTCCAAGTGGTGCACGCAGACTGGCAGATGAGGTGGGGGCGTGTCCGAGGGCGTGTCCTCGGTCGGGGGAGTGTCCGGGGGCGTGTCCCGGGCAGGGGGCGTGTCCCGGGCGGGGGGCGTGTCCCGGGCGTGTCCGAGCCGTCCCCGCAGGCCGTGGTGGAGGCCGTGGACAATCTGCTGCGCCCGGAGGCGCTGGAGTCGTGGCGGGACATGAACGGCTCGGAGCAGGCGCACACGGCCACCATGCTGCTGGACGTGCTGGAGGAGGGCGCCTTCCTGCTGGCCGACAACGTCAAGGAGCCCGCGCGCTTCCTGGCCGCGCGGCAGAACCTGGGTGCGAGCGGGACGGGGAGACGGGGGGACGGGGACGGGGGACGTTGGGCCCCTGCGTCCCCAAAGGAGGGGGCACCCGCACGGATGGGTCCCGGGGGTGGCTGGGCAGGGTCGGGCGGGCGCAAGGACACGGGTGTGCGGGGACACACGTACGTGAGGACACGGGTGTGCGGGGACACGGGTGTGCAAGAACACGGGTGTGTGGGGACACGGGTGTTTGAGGACACACATACGTGAGGACACGGGTGTGCAGGGACACGGGTGCGCGAGGACACGGGTGTGCGGGGACACGTGGGTGTGAGGACACACGTGCGAGGACACAGGTGTGCAAGGACACGTGTGCACAAGGCCACGCGTGTGCGACGCCCGCCGTCCCCCCGCAGTGCTGGAGGTGACGGTGCTCAACACGGAGGGGCAGGTCCAGGAACTCGTCTTCCCCCAGGAGTTCGGGGGCGAGAGCTTCATCCAGCTCTCGGCCAACACCCTCAAACAGAACAGCCGGAACGGTGGGGGGCCCGGGGGGCATCTGGGGGCTTTGGGGGCCGGTCCTGGGGGGTTCCAGGGTTTGGGGGGGTCTTGGGGGTCTCGGAGGGATGGGGGAACCTCAGGGGTTCCTGGGGGCCTGGGGAGGGAGGTTGGGGGGGTCTACGGTGTTTGGGGGGATCCTGGGGTGGCCTCAGGGCTTGGGGGGGTCTTGGGGGTCCACGAGGATGAATTGGGGGTCCCAGGGGGGATCCAGGGAGATCTGGGGAGGGGGTTGAGGGGGGATCCTGGGCAGGGGGGTTGAGGGGGTCGGATGGGGGAGGTCGTGGGGGTCTCCAGGGCAGATCATGGGGTCTGGGTTGATCTCCGTGTGGGGGGTCTCCCTGGTCCCGGGGGTCTCCCAGGGGCTTGTGCAGCCGCCGGGGTCGCTCTAGGGACCCCGAGGGCCGGGGCGCTCCGGGGGTCCTGACGGCCGTGGCCCGCAGGGGTGGTCAAGGTCGTGTTCATCCTGTACAACAACCTGGGGCTGTTCCTGTCCACGGAGAACGCGACGGTGCGGCTGGCGGGCGCCGCGGGCGCGCGCGGCCCCGCGCTCGTCGTCAACTCGCAGGTCATCGCCGCCTCCATCAACAAGGAGTCCAGCCGCGTGTTCCTCATGGACCCCGTGGTGTTCACCCTGCCCCACCTGGAGGTGAGACCCCCGCCCGGGGCACCTGGGGACCCCAAGAGCCCTGGGACCCCCATCCAGACCCCTAGGGCTCCAGCGGGTCCCTGATCCCCCCCAAGGATCCCCCAAAGAGCCCTTGGGACCCCATCCACCCCCTAGATCTCTAGGTGGTCCCTAGGGGCACCCAACCAGCCCTGGGGACTCCTTGGGACCTCCTTTCCCTTCCCTTAGGTGTCCAGTTGGTCCCTGAGCCCCCCCGAAACAGCCGTGGGGACCCCCTGGGAGCCCTCCCAACACCTGGGCCCCCCCCAGCACCCCCAGTTCTCCCAGCGTCCCCAGGACCTCCAGATTTTCCTGTTTCCCCCCCAATTCTCCCAGTGCTCCCAGTTCTCCTAGTCCCTGGCCACCCAGTAGCCCCAGGACATCCACGGACCCCCCAGCAGCCCCAGGGGCCCCCCAGTTTGGGCAGCGCCCCCAGCGCCGCGCGCTGCCCGCAGGCCAAGAACCACTTCAACGCCAACTGCTCCTTCTGGAACTACTCGGAGCGCTCCATGACGGGGCACTGGTCCACGCAAGGCTGCCGCCTGCTCGACACCAACGCCACGCACACGTCCTGCGCCTGCAGCCACCTCACCAACTTCGCCGTGCTCATGGCGCAGCGCGAGAGCGTGAGCGGGGACGGCGCACGGGGGGCGGCGCGCGGGGCAGCGCGGGGGGCGGCGCGGGGCTCCCGCGGGTGCAGATTCGGGTGCAGGTTCAGATTTAGGTGCAGGTTTGGGCGCAGGTTCAGATTTGGGTGCAGGTTCAGGTTGGAATTCAGATGCAGGCTCGGGTGCAGGTTGAGATTTGGGTGCAGGCACAGGTTCAGATTTGGGCGCTGGTTCCGATTCGGGTGCAGCTTCAGGTGCAGGTTCAGGCACAGGTTCTAATTCAGGCGCAGGTTCAGATGCGGATGCAGGTTCAGGTTCGGGTGAAGGTTCAGATTCAGGTGCAGGTTTGGGCGCAGCTTGAGATTTGGGTGCAGGTTCAGGTTCAGATTTAGATGCAGGTTCAGGTTGGGGTTCAGGTGCAGCCTTGGGCATTGGTTCCGATTCGGGCGCAGACTCGGGCGCAGGTTCAGATTCAGGCACAAGTTCAGATGATTCAGGTTCGGATTCGGATGCAGGTTCAGATTCAGATTCGGGCGCAGGTTCGGACGCAGGTTCAGGTTTGGGTGCAGGCTCGAGCGCAGGTTCAGGTTCAGATTCAGGTGCAGGTTCAGGCACAGGTTCAGATTCAGGCGCTGGTTCCGATTCGGGTGCAGGTTCAGGTTCCGATTCGGGTGCTGGTTCCGATTCGGGCTCGGGCTCAGGCCCGGTGGCCGCCGGCGCTGAGCGCCCGTCCCCGCAGTACCAGGGCCGCCTCAACGAGCTGCTGCTGTCGGTCATCTCGTGGGTGGGCATCGTGGTGGCCCTCGTGTGCCTGGGCATCTGCATCTCCACGTTCTGCTGCGTGCGCGGGCTGCCCTCGGACCGCACCACCATCCACAAGAACCTCTGCATCAGCCTCTTCCTGGCCGAGCTCGTCTTCCTCGTGGGCATCGACAAGACCCAGTACCAGGTGGGGACCCCGGCGCCGCCCCGGCCCCCAGGGACCCCTCCGGACACCGCTGGGACACCCTAGGGACCCCATTGCCACCCCATGGCCCCCCCGAGGCCACCAGAGCCCCTCAGGAGTCCCCTGTGGCACCCGGGAACCCCCCAGTGTGTGACCCCATGGCTGCCCCACAGCTCCTTTCTGTGCCCTTGTCCCTGCGGGATCTGGGATCTGGAGTCCTCGTCCCCATGGTGTCTCCATGGGGGCTGCATTCCTGGGGGTCCCCCCAGCCCCACGTCACCCCCTCGTGTCCCCCCGCCCTGCAGCTGGCATGTCCCATCTCCATAGAGCCCTTGTCCCCATGGGATCCCCATCCCCATGGAGTCCCTGTCCCCAGGGTGTCCTTGTCCCCATGGTGTCCCCCCGGCGTCCCCGTCCCACGTGCCCCCCCGCAGGTGGCGTGTCCCATCTCCATAGGGTCCTTGTCCCTGTCCACGTCCCCATGGAGTCCCTGTCCCCAGGGTGTCCCCATGGGGTCCCCATGGGATCCACGTCCCCCCGCAGGTGGCCAGTCCCATTTCCATAGGGCCCTTGTCCCTGTGGTGTCCACGTCCCCATGGGGTCCCCATCCCCAGGGTGTCCCCACAGTGTCCCCATTCCACATGTCCCCCCCGTGTCCCCCCGCAGGTGGCGTGTCCCATCTTCGCGGGGCTCCTGCACTACTTCTTCCTGGCGTCGTTCTCGTGGCTCTGCCTCGAGGGCGTCCACCTCTACCTGCTGCTGCTCGAGGTGTTCGAGAGCGACCTGTCCCGCCGCAAGTACTACTACGCCGGCGGCTACTGCTTCCCGGCCGTGGTGGTGGCCATCGCGGCCGCCGTGGACCACCGCAGCTACGGCACCGCCCACGCGTGAGCGGGCGGGGCCTGCGGGAGGGGGCGGGGCTTGCGGCGAGGGGCGGGGCCGTGCCGGAGCAGGGGGCGGGGCTTGCGGTGGTGGATGTTGATGCCCCTGCAGCTACGGCACCGCCCAGGCGGGAGTGGGTGGGGCCGGCGAGGGGCGGGGCCTGCGGGAAGGGGGCGGGGCTTGTGGCGAGGGGCGGGGCCGTGCCGGAGGAGGGGGCGGGGCATGCGGTGGAGGATGTTGCTGCTGCACCACCAATACTCCCGCCCATGCAGGAGTGGGCGGGGCCTGCGGGAAGGGGGCGGGGCTAGGCGCAGGGGCGGGCCCATGGCGGGACATGGGGCGGGGCTTAGAGAAGGGGCGGGGCTTCGCGGTGGATATTGATACCCAGGTGTGAGTGGGCGGGGCCTGGAGCTTGGGGCGGGGCCATGTTGGGCAGGGGCGGGTCTTGGAGGTGGGGGCGGGGCCATGTGGGGCAGGGGGCGGGGCTTGCTGACCCCTTTCTTCCCTCCCGACCCCATAGGTGCTGGCTGCGGGTTGACAACTACTTCATCTGGAGCTTCATCGGCCCCGTGGCCTTCGTCATCCTGGTGAGGGGACACCCGGGGGCACCGCGGGGACCGGCCTGGGGACGGGGACGGGGGGCGGGTGCCGTGGGACCTGCCGTGGGTCCCGCCGTGGGTCCCGCCGTGGGTCACCGCGTGCCGGGGGTGTCCCGGTCCCCCAGGTGAACCTCGTGTTCCTGCTGGTGACGCTGCACAAGATGATCCGCAGCTCGGCCGCCCTCAAACCCGACTCCAGCCGCCTGGACAGCATCAAGTGAGCCCCAAATCCCCCCCAAAAAATCCCCCTGGGATGGGAGATGGAACCCCCAAAATCCTCCCCAAAACGTGGGCGGGGGTCACGGGGACCCCCTCGATGCGGTCCTGACGCCCCCCCCGCCGCAGGTCGTGGGCGCTGGGGGCCATCGCGCTGCTGCTGCTGCTGGGGCTCACGTGGGCCTTCGGCCTCCTCTTCGTCACGCGCGAGTCGCTGCTCACGGCGTCGCTCTTCACGGCCTGCAACGCCCTGCAGGGAACCTTCATCTTCGTCTTCCACTGCGCCCTGCAGAAGAAGGTGCCGGCGGGGGGCACCCGGGGGGGGGGCACCCGGGGGGGGGGGCTGTGACGGGGGTTTGGGGGTTTGGGGGGCACCCAGGGGGTGGGAGGTCACAAGGGAAGTGGCACCCATGGGTGCTGGGGTCCCATAATGGGGTAGGTCTTGTGGTGGGGGGCACCCATGGGTGCTGGGGTCCCATAACGGGGGTCTCAGGGTGGGGGGTCCCAGGGTGGGGGGCACCCATGGGTGCTGGGATCCCATAACGGGGGTCCCAGGATGATGGCAGCAGTGGCAGCGGGTGGCTGCGGTGGCAGTGGTAGCCGTAGCCATGATGGCCGTGGTGGCCGTGGTGGCAGCAGGTGGCAGTGCATGGCCCTGGTGGCCACGGTGGCAGCGGTGTCCCCGGTGTCCCCGGTGGCAGCGGTGACAGCGGTGGCAGCGGGTGGCAGCGGGTGGCCGCGGTGTCCCCGGTGTCCCCGGTGGCAGCCGTGTCCCCGTCCCCAGGTGCACCGGGAGCTCAGCAAGTGCCTGCGTCACTCGAGCTGCTGCCTGCGCAGCCCCCCCGGCACCGCCCTGGGCGCCCTCAAGACCTCGGCCATCCGCAGCAACAGCCGCTACTACAGCGGGACGCAGGTACAGGCGGCGCGCGGGGACACGGGGGACACTGGGGACGTCGGGGTCCCCCCGGGACGGGGGTCCCAGCTGCGCTGCCCCCAGAGCCGCATCCGGAGGATGTGGAACGACACGGTGCGGAAGCAGACGGAGTCCAGCTTCATGGCGGGGGACCTGAACAGCACCCCCACCCTCAACCGAGGTGAGACCCCCCCCCGGGGCCCCTGGGCCCCCCCCGCCCCGCGGGGTGACGGTGACGGTGACGGTGACGCTGACGCAGGTGCCGTGGGCAACCACCTGCTGACGAACCCGGTGCTGCAGCCGCGCGGGGGGGGCAGCCCCTACAACACCCTCCTGGCCGAGTCCGTGGGCTACAGCGGGGGGCCCGGCTCCCCCCCCGCCTTCAACTCGCCAGGTGGGACCCCCGGCACGCAAGGACCCCCAAACACCCCCAAAGACCCTCCGAATACCCCCAAACACCCTCAAAGACTCCAAATACTCCCCAAACACCCCCAAATACCCCCCAAATACATCCCAGTACCCCCCAAGTACCCCCGAACACCCCCAAAACCCCCCAAATACCCACCCAAACACCCCCAAACACCCCCTCCAAACACCCCCTCAAATTCCCTCCAAATACCCCCCCAATATCCCATTTGCCCCCCTCATCAGGGAACCCCCAGGTCCTCCCAAGTTCCCCCCCCAAATACCCCCACCCTCAGAAGCCCCTCCCCAAATGCCCCCCTCCAGATACCCCCTCTTCTCCTCCACCCAGGTAGGTGCCCCCCCCATCAGGGAACCCCCAAATGCCCCCCCTTGGGCCCCCCCATGGGGGCACCCTCAGATCCCCCCCCAAGAGCCCCCCCCACAGATGCCCCCCACGGGGACGTCCCCAAATTCCCCCTAACCGGGGGGGGGGGTTGGGGGGTGTCAGTGCCCCCCCCAACCTGTGATTTCTGCCCCCCCCAGGGAGCTTCCGCGAGACCAGTAAGTGCCCCCCCCCCGCGCCCCCCTTGTGTCACCTTCATGTGTCCCCCCCGTGTCCCCCTCATGTCCCCACCCCCTGGCGGGCCCTTGGTGCCCCCCCCAATGTCCCTGCACCTTCTTGTCCCCCCCTGAACAGGGGGGGCCCTCGTGTCCCAAAGCCCCCCCCACCATGGGCTCTTGTGCCCCGTGTCCCCTTGTCCCCCTATGCCCCTCGCACACGCGTGTGCCCCATTGGCTGCATGTGTCCCCTGCGCCCCATGTCCCTGTGTGTCCCTTGTGCCCCATGTCCCCCTGTGCCTCCTGCAGCGGCTCGTGCCCCTTGCACATGTGTGTCCCATGTCCCTGCGTGTGTCCCATGTCCCTGCGTGTGTCCTGTGTCCCTGCGTGTCCCTCATGCCCCATGTCCCCTCGTGCCTCCTGCAGCCCCTCGCACACGCGCGTGCCCCACGTCCCTGCGTGTCCCTCGTGCCCCACATCCCTGTGTGTCCCTTGTCCCCCCCGTGTCCCCCGTGTCCCCCCGGTGCCAGCGCTGCCCCCTCCCCGCAGAGCCCCCCCCGAGCGGCGCCCGGGACCCCCTGCCCCTCAACGGCAACTTCAACAACAGCTACTCGCTGCGGGGGGGGGGCGACGGCGACGGCCCCCCCCGCCGCGCGGCCCCCCCCCCGGCCGCCGCCGCCGCCGCCGCCCTGGAGAAGAGGATCATCTCGGAGCTGGTGCAGAGCAACCTGCGGGGGGGCGCGCACGGCGGGGGGGGCGCGCTGCACGACGGCGGCTCCTCCTTGCACGGCGGCTCCTCCTTGCACGGAGGTGGTTCCTTGCACGGAGGTGGTTCCTTGCACGGAGGCTCCTTGCATGGCGGTTCCTCCTTGCACGGAGCTTCCTCCTTGCACGGAGCTTCCTCTTTGCACGGAGGCTCCTTGCACGGAGGCTCCTCCTCGCACGGGGGGCCCCCCCCGCCGCCCCCCCCGCCGCCCCCCCCCGGGGAGCCCCCCCCCGAGCTGGGACTGTTGTACCAGGAGCTGGCCCGGGCGCAGGCGGCCCTGGGCCCCCCCCCCGCCGCCCCCCCCCGCCCCCCCCCGCCGCCGCCCCCTTCCCCCCCCCGGGACTCCCGTTTCGCGGCCGCCCCCCCCCGGGACTCGGCCTATCCCGACAGCAGCCCCGAGGGGCCCCCCTATTTCGGCGCCCCCCCCCGCGGCGCCGGGGCGCCCCCCCCGCCCCCCCCTCCTCCGCCGCCGCCGCCCCCCCCGCCGCCCCCCCACTGCCCCCCCCCCGCGCGGCGGCCGAGCCGCGAGGCCTTCGGGGGGGGCGAGGGGCCGGGGGGGGCCGAGCCCGACGGGCAGATGCAGCTGGTGACCAGTCTGTGAGCCCCCCCCGGCACGGGGACACGCGGGGACACGTGGGGTCACGTGGGGACACCTGGGGTCACGTGGGGACACGTGGGGACACCCGGGGACACGTGGGGACACGGCCGCGCACGGGGATTGGGCCTCCCGTGTCACGAGGAGGCGGCTGCACCGCGGGACGCGGCCTCGCACGAGGACAAGGACCCTCCGTGCACGAGGGTTCGGCCTCCCATGTCACCACGGCCCCGCACACGGACCCTCCGTGCACGAGGACCCTCCGTGCACGAGGACGCTCCTTGCACGAGGACGAGGACCCTCCTTGCACAAGGACCTGGCCTCGCACGAGGGTTCGGCCTCCCATGTCACCACGGCCCCGCACGAGGACCCTCCGTGCACGAGGACGCTCCGTGCACACAGACAAGGACCCTCCTTGCACGCGGACGCTCCTTGCACGCGGACGCTCCTTGCACGAGGACTCGGCCTTGCACCAGGACCCTCCGTGCACCAGGACCCTCCGTGCACCAGGACGCAGCCTCGGCCCCCCCAGCACCGGACGCCGCAGCCCTGCGCCCCCCCCAACACACACGGGACTGGGGGGGGGGTCCTCGTGCCCCCCCCTCGGACTCGGCGTCCTCGGACCCCCCCCAGACTGGAGCCAGGACCCCCCCCAGGACACGGGGGGGTCCTTGGGGCCCCCCCTGCATGGACACGAGGGGGGGTCCTCGTGCGCCCCCCCCAGGACACGGGGGGTCCTCGTGCGCCCCTGCATGGACATGGGGGTCCTTCCCCCCACACATGGACATGGGGGGGTCTTTGCGCCCCTCCCCCAGGACACTGAACCCCCCCGGGGGTGGAAATGGGGGGGGGGGCCCATAGCAAACAGTCCCCCCACCATCATGGGGGGCCCTTGGGGAGGGGGTCCCGCCCCCCCCACCGTGCAAGACCCCCCCCACAAAAGCCATCTGGGGTGGGGGGGGCAGCGGGGCCCCCCCCGTGTCCTTGGCAACACTGGGGGGAGGGGATCGTGGGGGGGGGCTCCGGGTGCCCCCCCCGCCTGACGCTTTCGTTGCCAAAAAAAAAAGCCCCCCCCCCGAAAAGGGACACGTTTTCCTTGTAATATAGATGTAAATGGACCAGCCCCCCCGGGGGACACGAGGCCCGGGGGGGCCCTCCCGGCGGGGCCCCCCCTTGAAGCACAACCCCCCCCCGGCTCCGGGGGGGGTCCCAGCGCTGTAAATAGGGAAGGGGGGGAGGGGACCCCCCCAGGGCTTGGGGCCCCCCCATAAATTTGGGGATCGCCCCCAAATTTGCCCCCCCCTTGGATTCGGGGCCCCTCCCCCCGTGTTTTTGCCCCCCCTTCCCCCCCACCGCGGGGGGGGGGGCACCTCACGAACCAAAGAGCTGGGGGGGGGGCAGCCTGGACCCCCCCGCCCCCAAAATCGGGGGGGCCCCCATGTTCCCCCCCCCCCAGCTCTGGGCTGTTTCCATGGGGGCCCCTCCCCCCCCGGGCCTGACTCCCCCCTCCCCCCCTCAGGTCCCCCCCCTTGGTCTGGGGGGGCCCGGGGGGGCCCTTCCCCCCCCCCCATCTGCCAAACCAACTTTGGGTCGAGTGCATTAAACCAACGAAACGGGCGAAAGCACCAAAAAACGGGGAAAAAGGAAGCGGAAAAGGGAAGGGCCCCGGCCGGGGCCACCAAGGGACCAGCCAGGGACACCGAGGGCCACCTCGGCCAGAGGGACACAGTGGGGACAGCCAGGGCCACCAAGGGACCAAGACAGGGCCACTGTGGCCACCATAGGGCCAGTCACGGCCACCACTGGAACTGCCGGGACCACCATAGGGACAGCCAGGGCCACCAAAGGACCAGACAGGGCTACTGTGGCCACCATAGGGACAGCCAGGGCCATCATAGGGCCAGTCACCAAGGGTCACCATGGGGACAGCCAGGGCCACCATGGGAACCACCTGGGCCACCATGGCCACCATAGGGACAGCCAGGGCCACCATGAGAACAGCCTGGGCCACTGCAGGCTCTGTCAGGGCCACCAAGCGAGCGGCCGGTGCCACCGCGGGGGTGGGCAGGGCCACCATGGGGACGGAAACCAATAAAGGTGACACCAGATCTCGGAGCGGGGCCGGCGCCGCCTGTTGTGTCCAGGGGAGACCGGGCGGTTGTAGCGTGGGGGACGGGAGGTGGGTTGTGTGTCCAGGGGTGGTTGCGGGTCCGGCTGTAGGTTCAGGGGTGGTTGTTGGCGGGTTGCGGGTCCGGCTGTAGGTTCGGGGGTGGTTGCTGGGGGTGGTTGCGGGTCCAGCTGTAGGTTCGGGGGTGGTTGCTGGGGTGGTTGTGGGTCCGGCTGTAGGTTCGGGGGTGGTTGCTGGGGTGGTTGTGGGTCCGGCTGTAGGTTCGGGGGTGGTTGTTGGCGGGTTGTGGGTCCGGCTGTAGGCTCGGGGGTGGTTGCTGGGGTGGTTGTGGGTCCGGCTGTAGGTTCGGGGGTGGTTGTTGGCGGGTTGTGGGTCCGGCTGTGGGTCCAGGGGCGGATGTGGCCCCACATCCGGTGTCAGGATGCGACGCCCTCGTGCGCCGCACGGGGCCGGGGGGGGGACACGCGGGTGACACCCCTGCCCCCCCCACGTGTGTTCGGCGCCCTCCGCCCCCCCCGGACGCCGGGGCCCCCTCCGGACACGCCCGCTGCCCCTGGCCCCGCCCACTCCGGCCAGGCCCCGCCTCCAAGGGCGGCTCCCCCCCCCCCCCCCCCCCCCGGGCGCTATAGGGCCCCCCCCGCCCGGTGCCGCCGCCGCGATGGGACCCGCTCGGCGCCTCCTGGGGCTCGGTGAGACCCGGGACCCCCCCGACCCCCCCGGGGCGTCCCGGACCCCCCCAACCCCCCCCGGGGGGTCGGTCATGGGGGGCCAAATCCCGCGGGGGGGCCGGGACGTCCCGCGCGCGCGGGGAGGTTGCGGGGGGCGGGGGGGGGGTCGGGCAGTGCCCGGACGCCTGGGCCCCCCCTCAGTGCGTTTGGGGGGGGGGGGGGGTCTGTGGTGTCGGGTCCCTTCCCGTTTGATAGAGCGGGGGGGGCGGGGGGCGCCCGGACGCCTGGGCCCCTCCCGCCCCGCCCCCTCCCGCCCGGACGCCGGGGCCCTTTTCCCAGGCTGGGAAGGGGAAGTGCGGGGGCGGGGGGGGCGGGGGGGGCGGTTCCTCCCTCAGCCGCTTCTTTTATTTTGGGGGGGGGGGAGGGGGGACATTTGGGGCACCCCCCACCCCCCCCATTGGCCCGGACGCCTGGGCCCCTTGGCGGGGGGGCGGGGGGGGAGGTCCCCGCGTTTTGACACCTCCGGGGCCCCAGAGTCAGAGCGGAAGTGGGGGCGGGGCGGGGGGGGCACCCAGAGGTGACAGCGTCGCCAGGAAACGTCCCCGTGTTGTCACAACAGCCCGGGGGGGGGGGGTGTCACCCTATGGGTGCCCCAATTCCCACCAAAAGAAAAAAAAAACAGGTCGGGAGGGGGCTCAGCCCCCCCCCCCCCCCCCCCCAGCTAACCTGGGGGCAGGATGGGCCGGGGGGGCCCTATGTCCCTGCCCCCCCCTCAAAATTACCCCCCCCATTCAGGGCTCTGCCTGGTGCTGGGGACCGGGTCCTCCTCCGACCTGAACAGTGAGTGGGGGGCTATGGGGGCTATGGGGGCTATAGGGGGCTATACGGGACTATGGGGGCTATAGGGGCCTATGGGGGCTGTGAGGCTGGCCATGGGGTGCTGTGGGGGAACTGCTGGGTGCCATAGGGTGCTATGGGAGGGGGGTTGGGGGCTGGCTATAGGGGTATTGGGGGCTGTGGTTGCCATAGGGTGCTATAGGTGCCATAGGGTGCTATGCGGTAGGGTGCTATAGGTTCCATAGGGTGCTATGCGGTTGGCTGCTGGGTGCCATAGGGTGCTATGGGGGGGTTAGGGGCTGGCTATAGGGGTATTGGGGGCTGTGGGTGCCATAGGGTGCTATGCGGTTGGCTGCTGGGTGCCATGGGGTGCTATGGGGTGCTATGGGGCTGGCTGCTGGGTGCTATGGGTGCTGTGTGGGGGCTGTGGGTGACGGTGCCGGTGGCCGCAGCCACCGTGGGGCCGTGTCCCGGCTGTGGGGAAGGGTCCGTCTGCCACAACGAGACCCACTGCACCTGCCCCCCCGGCCTGCGCCCCCTCGGGCCCCACGAGTTCTTCGACAGCCCCACGGAGAGCTGTGACGGTGACAGGGGACATGGGGACACGGGGGGCAGGGGGAAATGGCGGGGACGGGGGGACATGGGGGAAGGTGGGAGGCGCAGGCTGGAGGGGGGACAGGAGCCGGGGGGACACCCGGGGGTCACGAGGGGACACCGGGGGGCTCATGGCAGGGATAGGGGGGACTGGGATGGGGGGGCCCAAAGTGGAACAGGGAGGGGGGCATGGATGGAAGAGACCCCGGCCCGGGGGGGGCACCCAGAAGGGACCTGGGGGGACCCAAGGGGACCCAGGGGGACCCAGGGGGATGCAGGGGGCTGGGGGGACCCAGGGGACCCGGGGGGATGCGGGGGGCGCCGAGGGGACCCAAGGGGACCCGGGGGGGCCGTGGCGGTGACGTCCCCCCCGTCCCCGCAGACATCAACGAGTGCCTGGAGCGGCCGGACGCCTGCGGCGCCAACCGCGAGTGCCAGAACGCGCCGGGCAGCTTCAGCTGCAAGTGCGCGAGCGGCTTCCGGGGGGTCCCCGCGGGGACGGCCGCTCAGTGCCTGGGTAAGACCCCCGCAACAGCCCCCGGGACCCCCCGCAACAGGCCCCCCCCCCGCAACAGCCCCCGGGACCCCCCGCAACAGCCCCCCCCTTGCAACAGCCCCCTGCCCTGCAACACCCCCCCCGCAACAGCCCCCCGGGACCCCCTGCAACAGCCCCCCCCCCGCAACAGCCCCCCGGGACCCCCCGCAACAGCCCCCTGCAACACCCCCCAGGACCCCCTGCAACACCCCCCCCTCCCTGTGACCTCCCCCCCCCACAACCCTCCCAGGACCCCGCTGCAACAACCCCCACTGTGACCCCCCCACACACTGTGGTCCCCCAAGGATCCCCCCCCCCCCCCACAACCCCCTGTGACTCCCCTGGGACCCCCCCAGGGCCCCCCGCCCTGTGTGTGCACCCGTGCCTTGCACTAGCGCTTTGCACCCGCGCTTTGCACCGTGTTTTGCACAACAGCGTTTGCACCGATGGGGGGCGGTTGTTGCACACGCTGTCTCCTCTCGCACCCTCGTGCACGGGGGGGTCCCTTGCACACTCGTGTGTCACATGGGGCCGTGCGAGGGGCCTGGCTGTCCCCAACGCCGCTCCCTGTGTCCCCTCCCCGCAGAGGAGACCCCCCCGCCGCTGCCACCGGAGCTGTGTCCTGATGGGCAGGTGAGGGGGACGGTCACCTTGGGGGACACTGGGGTGGGGACGTGTCCCCTTAAGGGCTCCCGATGCACTTGGGGATGGGACTTGTCACCTTCGGGGTCACTGTGGCCTGGGAGGGGGACATGTCACCTTAAGGGCTCCCGATGCACTTGGTGGGGGGGAGGACATCACCTTAAGGACCCCCACGGAGGGGACATGTCCTCTTAGGGGTCCTTAAGGGCTTGGGACAAGGGGACATGTCCCCTTTTGGGCTCACTGTGGCCTGGGGGAGGGGGACGGGGACACGTCAACCCAAGGGGGTCCTGATTCCCTGGGGGGGAGAGGGGGGACATGTTCCCTTAAGGGCACCCAATGGACTTTGGGGGGGGGGGGGTCACCTTTGGGTGCCCCCGGGGCAGGTCCCAGGTCCTGGTGGCAGCGCAGGGTCCCCGTGTCCCCCCAGGCGCCCTGTGCGGTGACGCAGACCCTGGCCCGGCTCTATGGGGAGCTGGGGGGGCGGCTGGAGCCCCCCGCGTTCCTGCAGGTGGGGGGGGTCGGGGGGCTGGGGGGGCTGAGGGGAGGGGGGGGGTCTAGAGAGGGGCACTTGGGGGGTCCCAGGGACATCGGGGGGGGTCTTGGGGGGGGGGTCCCAAGGAGGGAGCGTTTGGGGGGGGGGTCTCTGTTGGGGGGGGGGGTCCTGGGTTGACTTAGGGGGTCCCCTGGCTGTGTGGGGGGGTGGGGGCACTTAGGGGGTCCTGGGGACATCGGGGGGGGTCCCACCGCTCAGGACAAATTGAGGGGGGTCTCTGGGGCTCCAGAGGTTTTGGGGGGGTCTCAGCGGCCCTGGGGGGGGGTCCCAAGGGTGCAGGGAGGTTTGGGGGTCGGGGGTGCCCGGGGTGGCTGCCATGTCCCTCCCCCCCCAGGAGCTGGTGACGCTGCTGGACGCGGCGCTGGTGGCCGCGGAGGGGGCGGCGGGTGACACCCCCGCGCGTCACCGCGAGGCCACCGCGCTGCTGGCGGCCACCGAGGAGCTGGTGCGCAGGGGGGGCGCCCTCCTGCCCCCCGGCAACGTCACCGTCACCGGCGCCAACGGCACAGGTGGCACCGGGGGGCGGCCCCGTCACCCCTGGGTTGGCCCTGTCACCCCCGGTGTCCCCTTGGGGTACCCATCCCCGCCCCAGGTGTCCCTGTTCCCCCCATGCTGGCCCCAACCCTCACGGTGTCCCCTCCTGGTGTCCCTGTTCTCAGAGGTGGCCTCCCGTGGTGTCCCTGTTCCCCGTGGTGTCCCTGTCACCCCAGTGTCCCCTTGGGGTCCCTGTCTCCCAAGGGTGGCTCCTGGCGCTGTCCCCATCCTCCCATGGTGTCCCTGTCCCATGGTGTCCCTGTCCCTACGGTGTCCTCATTGCCCGCAATGTCCCCTCGTGGTGTCCCTGTCCCTGATGCTGTTCCTGCCCCCCCCCTCCCCGGGGTGGCCCCGTCCTTGTTGCGTGTAGTAACCTGTCCCCAAGGGGGTCCGGGGGTTGATGTCCCAGGCGGGTGACGCTGTCCCTGTCCCCGCAGAGCTGCACGTGGCCGTGTGCCAGGGCCCCCCCTGTGGCCCCCTGCGCCTGCAGCACCCCGGGGTGCAGCTGGAGGTGGCCGCAGAGGTGGCCAAGGACGGGGACAGCGGTAATGGGGGGGACGGGGACGATGGGGACAACGGGGGGGGTCCCGGGGTGGCTCTGGGGGGTCCTGGGAGGGGACTTAGGGTTTGGGGGGGCTTTGGGGAGCCCCTAGGGTGCAGGGGGGGGTCTCTAGGGTGCACGGGGAGTTCTGGGGGGGCCAGGCCATGGGGGGGGCTCCCGGTGTCCCCATGTCCCCCCCGTGGCCAGGCCGGGTGGGGGGATCCATGGGGGTCCCAGTGTCACCATGTCCCTGTCCCCCTCCATGGCCAGGCCGCGTGGGGGGGCCCGGGGGGGGGTCCCGGTGTCACCGTGTCCCCCTATGGCCAGGCCATGGTGGGGTCCGGGTGTTCCCAGTGGCACTGTGTCCCCCTATGGCCAGGCTACGCGGGGGGTCCATTGGGGTCCCGGTGTCACCGTGTCCCCGTCCCCCTGTCCCCTGCCATGGCCAGGCTGTGCGGGGGTGTCCACGGGGTCTGGGGGGGGTCCCGGTGTCACCGTGTCCCCCCCCTGGCCAGACCATGGAGGTGTGTCCGGGTGTTCCCGGTGTCACCGTGTCCCCCCCCTGGCCAGACCATGGGGGGGGTGTCCGGGTGTTCCCGGTGTCACCGTGTCCCCATGTCCCCCCTGGCCAGACCGGGCGCTCCTGGCCCTGCTCTCGGCCCCCGGCCCTGGCCCGGCTGCTGGGGGGGCGGCTGCACTGGGGGGGCTGGGGCCGCCTGGGCCCCCCCGGCGGGCGGGGCCGCCCCTCCTCCCGCCTCGTGTCCCCCGTGGCCACCGTCCTGGTCCCCCGGCAGCGGCCCCCCCGCGTGCGGGGGGGGGTCACCCTGCGCTTCGCCCATCCCCCGCCGGTGAGATATGGGGGGGGGGAAGGGGATGGGGACCGGGGGGGACAAAGGGGATGGGGACCCCCTAGGGGGGCAAAGGGGATGGGGACCGGGGGGGACAAAGGGGATGGGGACCCCCTGGGGGGACAAAGGGGATGGGGACACCCCCACCTTCACCCAAAAGACCTTGGGACCCTCAGGAGGGGACAGGGAGCTGTGGGGGGGATGAGGATCCCCCCATTCCCCCAGGGCCGCCCCAAGGAGGATGGGACCCCCCCCCCCCCCAAGAGACCTGGGAACCCCAGAGGGGGGCTGGGACCTCCTGGGGACCCTCCTGGGAACCCCCTTGAGGAGCCCAAAGGGGATTGGGTCCCCCAAATACCTGGGGACCCCATAGGGGGATAAGGATCCCCCCCCCGAGACCTGGAGACCTCAAAGTGGGAAAGAGAACCCCCCCAACAGACATGGGGACCCCAAAAAGGGATAGAGACCCTCTCTGGAAACATGGGGACCCCGTAGGGTGCTGGGACCCCCCGGGGACCCCTGGGGGGAGGAAGGGCCCCGGGCCCCCCCGCTGGAGGTGGGGGTGTCCCCTGACCCCCCCATTGGTGCCCCCAGGACCCGCGCGCGGGTGGGCAGCTGCTCTGCTCCTTCTGGCACCCCCAGCGGCGCCTCTGGGCGACCGACGGGTGTCACCGGGAGGACCCGGCCGGGAACCCCCCCGGCAGCACCTGCGTCTGCGACCACCTGAGCAGCTTCGCGGTGCTGCTGGCGTTCTACGAGGTGGAGGTGGGACCGCCGGCACCCCCTGGGACCGCCGGGACCCCCGGGACCCCCCAGGACCCCCCGGGACCCCTTGGAACCCCCAACCCTGCCTGGGACCCCCCCAGGACCCCCGGGACCCCCCGGGACCCCCTGGGACCCCCGGGACCCCCAACCCTACCTGGGACCCCCCTGGGACCCCCATCCCCTCCAAAGACTCTGCAGGACCCCAAAACTCCCCAGGACCCTGAGGAGCCTCCTGGACCCCCAATTCCACCTCCCCCAAGAGGGCCCCCAAACCTCCCCCTGGACCCCGACCTCAGGGAGCACCCCAAAGACCCCTTGGGCCACCCTAAGGACCCCATGGGTGGCCCTAGAGCACCCTAAGGATCCCGCACCCCCCCAGAACATCCTAAGGACCCCGTGGGCTGCACTAGAGACCCTAAGGACCCCTTCATCCCCCAACCCTCAATCCCTATGGGGAAACCAAGACCCCCCGGGGAAGGACCCAGGTGTCCGGGCGTGCAGAAGGGGGGGTCCCCACGGCGCTGTCCCCCCAGGACTGGTCGCTGTCGGTGGTGACCAAGGTGGGGCTGTCGCTGTCGCTGCTCTGCCTGCTCGTGGCCATCGCGGTGTTTGCGCGGAGCCGGGCGCTGCCGCCGCTGCGGCGCCTCATCCACCTGCACCTGTGCCTGGCGCTGGCCCTGGCGCACGGCACCTTCCTGCTGGGCATCGAGCGCACCGAGAACGCGGTGCGGGACGGGGGGGTCCTCGTGCGAGGGGGGGGTCCTCGTGTGGGGGGGGGGTCCTCGTGCATAGAGAGAGAACCTTGTGCAAAGGGGGGGGTCCTTGTGCAATGAGGGTCCTTGTGCAAGGGGTGCAATGGTGTGCAAGGGGCTGGTGGGTGCATTGGGCGCTGTGACGGGCCTTGCACAGAGCTGGCGTTGGAGGGGGCAGCTGTGGCAGAGGGTCCTCGTGCAAGGGGGGGGTCCTAGTGCAAAGGGGGGGGTCCTCGTACAAGGGGGTGCAATGGCGTGCGGGGGGGGGGGTGTCCTCGTACAAGGCGGTGCAATGGGGGGCGGCTGGTCCCCAGGGCGGGCGCGCTGGGCGCCGTCCCCCCGCGAGCCCTAGTGCCCGCAGGTCGCGTGCAAGGGGGTGCAATGTTGTGCAAGGGGTGGTCCTGGTGCAAGGGGGTCCCCATACAAGGGGGTGCAGTGGCGTGTTGGGCGCCGTCCCCCCGCGAGCCCCGGTGCCCGCAGGTCGCGTGCAAGGGGGTGCAATGTTGTGCAAGGGGTGGTCCTGGTGCAAGGGGGTCCCCATACAAGGGGGTGCAGTGGCGCGCTGGGCGCCGTCCCCCCGCGAGCCCCGGTGCCCGCAGGTCGCGTGCGCGCTGCTGGCCGCGCTGCTGCACTGGGCGCTGCTGGCCGCGTTCTGCTGGATGTGCCTGGAGGGGCTGCACCTCTACGTGCTGCTGGTGCGCGTGTTCGCGCCCGCCGCGCTGCGCGCGCGGCACCTGCTGCTCGCCGCCTACGGGCCCCCCAGCCTCGTCGTGGCCGTGGCCGCCGCCGCCTTCCCGCAGGGCTACGGCACCCGGCAGCAGTGAGTGCAGGAGCCGCCGCGCGGGTGCTGCTGTGAGCGCGTCCCCGTGCGAGAGAGCCTCGTGTGAGGGTGTCCCCATGCGAGAGCGTCCCCGTGCGAGAGCCCCCGCGCACGAGTGTGCTGGTGTGAGAGCGTCCCTGTGCAAGAACGTCCTCGTGCGAGGGGTGTCCCCGTGTGAGGGTGGCCCTGTGCGAGAGTGCCCTCGTGCACGAGAACATCCCTGTGCAAAAGGCCCCGTGCAAGAGCCCCTCGTGCAAGAGCCCCCAGCCCTGCCCCCCGCAGTGTCCCCAGTGTCCCCAATGTCCCCGTGCTGTCCTCAGCTGCTGGCTCTCCCTGGAGCGCGGGCTTCCGCTGGAGCTTCCAGGGCCCCGTCTGCGTCGTCATCGCGGTGAGCACGTGTCCCCCCCCCACCCCCCCAGCAAGTGTCACCCCAATGTCCCCTCCCCGGTGTCACTCAGTCCCCGTGTCGTGTCTCCCCCCCCCCCGCCCCCAGGTCAACGCTGTCATCTTCGTCATCACCGTGTGGAAGCTGGTGCAGAAGTTCAGTGACATCAACCCGACATGGGGCACCTGCGCAGGATCAGGTGGGACACGAGGGGACAGCAGGGGACCTGGTGGCTCCCCGGGTGTTGGGGGGGGGGGGGTTCCTTGTGCAAAGCGCTTGTGCAAGGGGGGGGGGTAGTCCCCAGGAAGAAGGTCCCTTGTGCAAGGAGGACCCTTGTGCAAGGAGGACCCTTGTGCAAGGAGGACCCTTGTGCAGGGCAACCCTGTGTGCAGACACCTCTTGTGCAAGGTGATCCCTTGTGCAAGGAGCTCCCTCGTGCAAAGCAGCCGCTTGTGCACAGCCCCCATCCGAGGCCCCTGTGGTTCCTCCATGCCCTGTCCTCGTGCGGGGCCCCGTGCGAGGTCCCTGTGGTTCCCCCATGCCCTGTCCTCGTGCGGGGCCCCGCGCGAGCCCCGTGCGAGGCGCCCGTCCCCGCAGGACGCTCACGGCGACGGCCGTGGCCCAGCTCTGCCTGCTGGGCACCACGTGGCTGCTGGGGCTGTTCCAGCTGGGCCCCTCCTCGCGGCCGCTCTCCTTCCTCTTCACCCTCCTCAACTGCACCCAGGGCATCTTCATCCTCGCGCTGCACTGCCTGGCGCAGCGGCAGGTGGGCGCTGGGGACCCCGGGGCTGCGCTGGTGACAAGGGGGGCCCTCGTGCAACAGGGCCCTTGTGCAATGGGGGGGGGTCCTTGTGCAATGGGGGGGTTCCTTGTGCAATGGGGTGTCCCTGTGCTGCTGGGGGGGGGGGGGTCCTTGTGCAATGGCGTCCTCGTGCATGGGGGGGGGGGGGGTCCTCGTGCCCTGTGGTCCCTGCGTGCCCGGGTCCTCACGCACCAGGTTCGTGCACACGGCGGGGGCCCTCGTGCACGGGCCCTCGTGCCATGGCCCCTCGTGCGGTGTCCTCATGCAGTGTCCCTGTGTGTGCGGTGCCCACGGTGCCCACGGTGCCCACAGTGCCCTCGTGCCGCAGCCCCCCCGTGCTGCGGCCCCTTGTGCTGTGCCCTTGTGTGCGGTGCCCGTGGTGCCCTTGTGCGGTGCCCTTGTGCATGGGGACTTCGTGCTGCAGCCCCCACCCCCCGTGCCGCAGCCCCTCGTTTGCGGTGCCCTCGCGCCGCAGCCCCCCGCGCCGCAGCCCCTCGTTTGCGGTGCCCTCGTTCGTGGTGCCCTCCTTTGCGGTGCCCCTCGCGCCGCAGCCCCCCCGCCGCAGCCCCCGTTCGCCACCCAGGTGCGGGACGAGCTGCGCTCCTGGCTGTGCCCGGGCGCCGGGCGCTACTCCGAGTTCAGCAGCTCGGCCGGCGGCAGCACCACGCGGGTGAGCCGGACGCCGGGGCCCCTCCGGGGGGGGGGGGGGAGCTCTGTGACCCCCCCTCGCTGACCCCACCCCCCCCCCCCGCAGGTGTCACGGCAGGAGTCGGGAATGTAGCCCCCCCCTCCCCCCCCCCGCACGAGGATAGGGGTGACAGCCCTGCCTGGGGGGGGGGTGACACCCGCGGGGGGTGACAGCCCTTGCCCCCCCCCCCCCCACCTGCTTCAGCTGCGGTACCAGCACCCATGGGTGCCCCCCTCCCCCGCGGCGCCCCTGTGGGTGCCCTGCCGGGGGCATTTGGATAATTATTATTAAAGGTTTTTTTTTTTTCACGTTTTCAAAAGGGCCCAGGTGTCCGGGGGGTTATGGGCCCCTCCCTGCCATGTTCTCCCAGTGTCCCCCCCCCCGCCAAGTGTCCCTAAATCACCGGGTTTTGCCTCAATTCGGGTTTTCCTGGGTTAAATGGGGGGGATTGGGCTCAGTGTCCCCCCCCCGGGATGGAGGGGCTATAGGGACCCACAGGGGCTATGGGCGGTCCCAGAGGGGCTATGGGGCTTCCAGGGGAGGCTACTGGCACCCAAGGGGCCATGGGGGGTCCCAGGGGGAACAACGAGGGTCCCATAGGGGCTATATGGGCCCCTAGGGGCTATAGGGGTCCCGTAGGGACTATAGGGGACCCCTAGGGGCTATAGGGGGCCCATGGGGGCTATAGGGACTATAGGGGGTCCATAGGGGCTATAGGGGACCCCTAGGGGCTATAGGGGGCCCATAGGGGCTATAGGGGGGCTATAAGGGCTATAGGGGGCCTCGGGGGTGGGGGTTGGGGAGCGGGGAGGCGTGGCCCCGCGCGGCCGTTGGTGACGTCACGCGGCCTTTACGCAGCTGGTGACGTAGGCGGCGCCCGGAACGCGCGGGAAGGCGGCGCCGGGGCCGCCCTCCGTCAACCCGCGAGGTTTCCCCCCCCCCCCCAGGCTCGAATCAGTTTTTGTTTTTTTCAAAATATAATTAATATTTAGAAACACTTTCCCTTCCCCCCATTTAACACCCAATTGCCCCCCCTTAGCCCCCCCATTGCCCCCCCCGGCGTTGGGGGGGGGCGCGCTCCATCACACGAGGTCCATAGCGGCGGGGGGGGGGGGGGGGGGGCGCCACACACGATGACCCCCCCCAGGTGACAAAGGGGGTTCCCGCGGTCACCCGGGGGGGGGGGAACCCCGTGACCCCCCCGGGAGGGGTCACACGAGTCCTCTCCTCGCGGGGGGGGGGGGGGTGCACACGATGGCCCCCCCCCAAGTGACAAGGAGGTTCCCCGCGTCCCCACCAGGTGACAAGGGGGGGGTCCCGCGTGTCGCTCTGCGGGGGGGGTCCCCTGGCCCCACGAAGTGACAGGGTCCTGCGTGTCACTCGGGTGTCACCACGCCCCCCCCCAGGTGACAAGGGGGGTCCCGCGTGTCACTCGGGGGATCGCCGTGCCCCCCCCCCCAGGTGCCGGGTCCCGCGTGTCGCTCCGCGGCGGGGGGGGGGGTCCCCCGTGTCGTTGGGGTCCCCGTGCCCCCCAGGTGACAAGGGGGGGTTCCCCGTGTCGCTCCGCGGGGGGGGGGGTTCCCGTGCCCCCCCGTGCCCGGTCCCGCGGGTCGCTCCGCGGGGGGGGGGGGTTCCCGTGCCCCCCCCTGCCCGGTCCCCCGTGTCGCTCCGCGGGGGGGGTTCCCGTGCCCGGTCCCCCGTGTCGCTCCGCGGGGCGGTTCCCGTGCCCCCCCGCCCGCTCCCGCGGGTCGCTCCGCTCAGATGAGCCGCTCCTCGCGCGGCGGCGGCGGCGGGGGCGGGGCGGCGCGCGCCCCCTCGCGCTCCTCGCGGCTCGGCCGGTAGGAGCCCTCGCTGCGGCGGCGCTCGCGGAGCCGCGCGGCCCCCAGCAGCAGCAGCGCGGCCAGGCCCAGCGCGCCCAGCGCGCCCAGCGTCGCCGCCAGCGCCGCCGTCGCGGTGCCCTGCGGGGGGCGTCAGCGCGGGGCGCCGGGACCCCCCGGGACCCCCCCCATCCCTGAACCTCCCTCAGCCCCGGATACCCCCTGTCCCGGGACAGCCCCTTCATCCTGAGACACCCCCCAGTCCCGGGACATCCCCAAGGACCCCAAGAGAAGTGACCCCCCCCGGAGCCTGCGGGGGGGCGGGACGGTCAGTGCGGAACCCCCCCCCCAGGCACCGGGACCCCCTCAAACACCCCCGGGGCCATCAAGGAAGGTGGGACCCCCCCCAGCTCCTGAGACCCCCCCCGGGCTCCCTCAAACCCCTCCCGGTGACGCCCCCACACGGGGACCCCCCTCACCGAGAGGCCCCCGGTGCCGCCGGGCTCGGTGCTGTTGCCGCTGCCGGTGCCGTTACCGCTCATGCCGGGAGAGGCTGCGGTGACCGGGGGGGAGGGGGGGACAACACTGGGAGGGGGGCCCAGGTGTCCGAGCGCTCCCCCCTACTCCATAGCAGCCCCCCCCACCCCACCCCAAGGGGCCCAGGCGTCCGAGCACCCCCCACCCCGCATCTGTAAATGCCCAGGGGGTGTCCCACCCCCTTCCCCCTCGGAAGGGGCCCAGGCGTCCGAGACCCCCCCCCCATAGTAGCCACCCCTTGCCCCAACGGGCCCGGGCATCCGAGCCCCCTCCCCCACATAACACCCCCCAGAAAGGGGCCCAGGCGTCCGAGCCCCTCCCACCTCCAATGCACCTGTGGACGCCCCGCCCCCCCGCCCCCCAAGGGCCCCGGCGTCCGGGCGCTCGTACCCTGCGCCAGGGCCACGCAGGGCAGCGCCAGGGCCAGCACCAGCCGCGGGGCTCCCGCCATGGCGGGGGGTCTCCGGGGGCGGCCTGCGGGGAGGGGGCAGCGCTGCGGGCACCGGACACCCCCCGGGACCCGCAGGACCCCCCCGGGTTACACTGCGCCCTCGAGGACGCACTGGGACCCCCAGGACCCCCCGAGACCCACCCGGACACATCGAGACCCCCCGCTCGGGACACACCGGGACCCCCGGGGCGCTTTGGGATCGCTGGGACACCTGGACCCCCCCGGGATCCCCAGGGCACCTAGGGACCCCCCCCGGGACCCCCAAGCCCCTCCCCCAACAACGAGCGACCCCGGGGGACCGACCCGCTCCGGTGGATCCCGCCTCTCCCCCGGGCCGGGCGCCTGGGACCACCCCCCCCGCAGCTCCCGGCACGCGGAAGGGCCGCGGGCCGCGGGCGGGGCTGCCCCGCGGGGCCCAGGCGTCCGAGCGGGGACAAGGTCCGTGTGTCCGGCCCGCCCCCCCGCCGCGCTGCGCCCCCCCCCCCCGGGCGCCTGGGCCCCTCCGCACTGTATGGGAAGGGAGGAGGAGGAAGGGGAGGGGGGCGCCGCTCACCGCCCCGGTCCGGTCCGGCCCGTCCGTCGGTCCGGCCGCTCCCGTGCGCCCGCCCCGCCCCCGCCGCGCCCACGTGACTCGCGCGCCCCGCCCCTGCCCGCACCTGGGCCCCGCCCCTGTACCTGGGCCCCGCCCTCCGCACCTGACCACGCCCCCACCTGCTCCTCGCACCTGAGCTCCGCCCCCCGCACTTGCTCCCCGCCTACACCTGCAGGGCGGGGCCGCACCTGGTCCCCGCCCACCCGGCACCTGTTGCCGCGCCCCTGCGCATGTGCGGACACGCCCCCGCGCTGCTTTGCATGACGCAACGCGATTGGCTGTGAGGAGGGGGCGTGCGCCGCGGCTGCAGCTCATTGGTCGGTGCTGAGCCCGGCCCGGGATGTAAAGGCGGGCGAGAGCCGCGCGCGGCCGTAGATGCTGGTGCCGCTTGGAGGCACCTGCTCTGCCCTGGGGTCCGGTTGTGCTGGTGCCGCCTCCGGGGCTCTCTGTCTTCTCTGGGCCTCCTAGGGCCGCAGTGGGTCGGCACCGGCCCCAGGAGCCCCGTTCCTTGTGCACGGGGCATTTTTGAAGGCGGTGGTTGTGCTATTTGGTGTAATACAGCCCTGTCCGCCCGTGGAGCAGAGGTAAATTCCCCCCTTGCTGTGCGCACTCCTAGGTGTAATGCGGTCGTGATGCCCTCCGCGCTCTAGGGGAGGAGGCTCGCGCTGATATGTGCATTACGGTAGCCCCCGTTACCGCGGCGGCTGCTGGGCGCGCCACCCTGCCTTTAGGCGCATTACGGTACCTGCAGTTCCTACCGGGGTGGGGGACACCCAGTGGGCGGTGTTCCCCAGGCCACGCCCCCACCTGGGCCAGGTGGGCGGTGCTTGGGAGGGGCCAAGCACACGACAGGCCACGCCCCCTCTTTCCCTCGCGGGGGCGGGGTCGATGCCCCTTCCTCCCACCGGGCCTGGGGTGAACGGGGCTTCCCCGGACGCCTGGGTCCTTGCGGGGGGGCAGGGCTCCCGCAACCTCTTTTCTGGAGGATGCCAGAGCTCTTAAAGGGCCAGATCCCTCCTAACGAACCTACCCCCCCTCCCCTTCAGAGCCTCCTCCCGGTCCCCGAACCAGTTTCCCCCAAGCCGGGGGGGGCCCAGGCGCCTGGATCCCCCCCCACCCCCATGCACCCGAGCAGCAGGGTCCGGCCCCAGACGCCTGGGCCCCCTAGGAGATACCGGGGGGAGGGGGCAGGATACCTGGGTCCCCGTGGGGATGGAGGGGGATGGGGGGGCGGGAGCTGCCCGGACGCCTGGGCCCAATCGGCAGCCGCGTCCTCTCCCTTTAAGTGCCCCCCCTCGCTCCCTCCCCCCCAGCGCGGCGGTATCGCGATGTCTCTGTCGTGACAGCGCCCCCGCATCCCCCCATCTCCCCCTCGGCAATGGCCGCTGCTTGAAGGAGGCAGGTGAGAGAGGCGGGGGCGGGGGGAAACAGGGGCCCAGGCGTCCGGGGGAAGGGGGGAGGCTCAAGGTGTGTGTGGGGGGGGAATGGGGGCGGGGGGGGATTTGAGGAGAAACAGGGAGAATTCGGGGGCGTGGAGGTGGATTTGGGAGGAAACCGGGAGGATTTGGGGGCGGAGGGGGCAGTTCTGGGGGGGGAAAATGGAGAGATTTGGGGGCGGGGGGGAATTTGGGAGAAAAAGGGGGGTATTTGGGCATGTGGAAGTGGATCTGAGGAGAAGCTGGAGGGATCTGGGGGCAGAGGAGCAGATTTGGGGGAAAAAAACGTGGTCACTTGGGGGTGGGGGGCAGATTTGGGGAGAAATCGAGACGATTTGGGGGCGGAGGGTGAGTGGGGATAAACCAGGGGCATTTGGGGCAGGCGCGGCTGGTAACAGGGTCCTGGTGCCCAGAGGTGGAGGGAACCTCCCCGGGGGTCTTGGTGCCCCCCCATCGGTCCTGAGCACCCAAGTGTTTCCCCTGGCTCCAGTGCAAGGGGGTGAATCCCCCCCAGATCGAGAGCACCCCGCCATGGCGGCCCCCCAGCCGGAGCCCAAACGCAGCGTCTCCATCGTGCCCTGTTTCGTGTTCGTGGAGGTACTGCCCCCCTGCACGCCCGGGCCCCCCCTTGCAGCGTGCGAGAGCCGTCGCACGAGGCCTTTGCACGGTGTCGCACGAGGCCTTTGCACGCGCAGGGCACACGGCCAGTGGGCTCAGTGATGGGTGGGAGCTGCCCGGACGCCTGGGCCCCCCCAGGCCCGCTCCATGGCGCATCCACCACGTTGCACAAGCCTTTGCACGAGGGCTCGCCCGCGGCAGGGGCAGCAGCCCATGGATGGAGCTGGGTGGGGGCTGCCTGGACACCCGTGTCACCCCCTGCACGCGCGCAGCGAGTGTGCGAGACCTTGCACGGGGGCCTGGCAGGTGTTGGGGGGCACAAGCAACACACCAGTGCGCCACCAGGAATCACCCCCATCAAGCGCGTGTCCTGTTGCACGAGGGCATCCTGGGGGGCTGTCCCCGCGCCCCCAGCTCTCCATCCTGGAGGCATCACGTGTCACGGGGGGGTGTCCCCAGCTGTCCACCCCGGGGCACCGCCCTCCCCTCCCGTGTGTGTCACGGGGTGTCCCCATGTCCCCAGCTGTCCACCCCGGGGCACCGCCCTCCCCTCCGTGTGTGTCACGGGGGTGTCCCCATGTCCCCAGCTGTCCATCCTGGCGGGCACCGCCCTCCCCTCCCGTGTGTCACGGGGTGTCCCCATGTCCCCAGCTGTCCATCCTGGCGGGCACCGCCCTCCTCGCCTACGCACTCGAGTTCACGGCCGCGTTTCCCTCCCTGTCCCGGGGCTTCTTCTGCGGCGACGCCGCCTACGCGCGCCCCGACCCGGGCCCCCCCGGCGCCAGCCGCGCCCCCCCCGCGCTCGTCTACGGCCTCGTCACCGCCGTGCCCAGCGCCACCGTGAGGGGGACCTGGGGGGGAGAGGGGCGGAGCGGTCACTAAGGGGGATCTTGGGGGGGTAACAGGAATTTGGGAGGGGGTTCGAGGTGCTCGAGGACCTGGGGGGGTCCTGGAGGGGAATTGGGGGTGACTAAGAGGGACTGTTGTGGGGGGCAAGGGGGGATTTGGGGGGTTCCGAGGTGGTTAAGGAGGGTCTTTGGGGGACGAGGCGCTCGGGGGGCTCCTGGGGGTGGGTCATGGGGGAGTTTGGGAGGTCCTAGGTGCTCGGAGGGGTCCTAGGGGTGTCCTGGGGTGGTGACATGGAGACATTGCGGGGGGGGTCAGGGTGCTGGGGGGATCCCTAGGGCTGCACTGGGGGGCCCTGGACAATCGGGATCCGTTCGGGGGGTCTTGGAGAATCTCTGGGTCAGTTTGGAGTGGGGGGGTCTCCGACACCCCTTCCCCCCCCCCCCCCCGCAGATCGTGGCTGGGGAGCTGTGGGCGCTGCTGGGGGGGCCGCGGGGCGGCCGTGACCCCCCCATCCTCTGGGGCCGCTGCTGCCTCCTGGGGCCGCTGCTGCGGCGGCTGCTCCGCTTCCTGGGTGAGGGGGGTGCGGGGGGTGTCTGTAATGGGGGGGCTTCCTGGGTGAGGGGGACGTCTGCAATGGGGGGGCTTCCTGGGTGGGGGGGCCGCGGGGGGCGTCTGTAATGGGGGGGCTTCCTGGGTGAGGGGGGCGTCTGCAATGGGGGGGGCTTCCTGGGTGAGGGGGGCGCGGGGGGCGTCTGCAATGGGGGGGCTTCCTGGGTGAGGGGGGGCGCGGGGGGTGTCTGTAATGGGGGGGCTTCCTGGGTGGGGGGGCGCAGGGGGTGTCTGTAATGGGGGGGGCTTCCCGGGTGAGGGGGGCGCGGGGGGCGTCTGTAATGGGGGCGCTTCTTGGAGGGGGTCTCTCCCAGGGCTGTCTCCAATTGAGGTTCCCCCATTTAGGGGGGCCCCATTTGCAGGAGGGGTGTATCCCACGGTCCCTCTCCGGGGGGAGCCCCCTATTGGGGGAGGTCTGTCCCCCATGTGTCCCCCATGCCCCCCCTCGTGTGTCCCCCAGGCGTGTTCGTGTTCGGCCTCCTGGCCACGGCCATTGGGGCCAACGCGGCCCAGCTGGCGGCGGGGGCTCCCGCCCCCCCATTTTCTCACGGTCTGTCGCCCCAACTACACGGCCATGGGCTGCGCCCCACCCCCTGCCGGGGGGCCGCCGCCGCCCCCGGCCCCCCGCGCTTCGTGCCCGCCGCAGGGGGGGCCGCATGTGCCGGGGACCCCCCCCTGGTGGCGGCCGCACGTCGGGCCTTCCCCTGCAAGGAGGCGGCGCTGGGCGCCTACGCGGGGGCCTACGCGGCGGTACGGGGGGATACGGGGGACTATGGGGGGTGCGGGAGTGAGTGGGGGGACATGAGGGGACATGGGGACTGGGGGGGGCATGGAGGGGCCACACTGCATCCATGGAGGGGGACGTGGGGGGGATATGGTTTCTGTGGGAGTGCTGGGAGGGACATGGGGGAGCCAGGAGGGGACATGGGCGGTGCAGGGACTATATATAGGGGTGGATGTGGGGAGGCCATGAGGACTATGGGGGTTCTATAGCGGGTCCCTAGGGAGGGTGTGTGTGGGGGGGGGGTGTCACAGGGGAGGTGACAGCCCCATGGTCCCCCCAGCTCTACGTGACCCTGGGCTGACGTGGGGGGGTCTCGCGGGGGGGACCTGGGGGGTGTCACAGGGGAGGTGACAGCCCCGCGGTCCCCCCAGCTCTACGTGACCCTGGGCTGACGCGGGGGGGTCTCGCGGGGGCACCTGGGGGGTGTCACAGGGGAGGTGACAGCCCCGTGGTCCCCCCGGGGGGGTCTCGCGGGGGGACCTGGGGGGTGTCACAGGGGAGGTGACAGCCCCACGGTCCCCCCGGGGGGGTCTCGCGGGGGGACCTGGGGGGTGTCACAGGGGAGGTGACAGCCCCGTGGTCCCCCCGGGGGGGTCTCGCGGGGGCACCTGGGGGGTGTCACAGGGGAGGTGACAGCCCCGCGGTCCCCCCGGGGGGGTCTCGCGGGGGGCCCTGGGGGGTGTCACAGGGGAGGTGACAGCCCCGCGGTCTCCCCAGCTCTACGTGACCCTGGGCTGGCGCGGGGGCGGCTCCCGCCTGGCCCGCCCCGCGGCCGCGCTCGCGCTCGTGGCCCCCGCGCTGCTGCTGGGCGCCCTGCGCGTGGCCGAGCACCGCAACCACTGGGGGGACGTGGTGGCCGGGCTGGCGGGGGGCGCGGCCAGCGCCGCCTTCCTGGTGGGTGGCCCCGCGGCGACACCGCGACAGGGGGGCGGCCCCAGAGCCGGGACACACCTGGGACCCCCGGGACCCACTGAGACCCCCCGGACCCACCTGGGACTCTTGAGACCCCCGGGGCCCACTTGAGATCCCCACTGGGACCCACCTGGGACATGCCCAGACCCTGGGATACCCCTAAATAACCTGCCCCCCCCCAGGTCCTTGTGACCCCCCCCAGAATCATGCGGACCCCCCCGAGCACCTGGGACCCCCATGAGCCCTGACCCCCTCCCCGAAGCTCTTGGGCCCCTCCAAACCCTGGACACCCCCAGGGATCCCTGTGCCCCTCCAGACTCCTGCGAACAGCCCCCTGGGCGCCCCCAGAGACCCCGAGAGCCCTGGGAGCCCCTGGGACGTCCCTGTCCCTCCCCGAGAGACCCCCCCTCACATCCCCACCCCCCTCAGGTGACCTGTGTCGTGGGCAACTTCCAGAGCAAGGGGGGGGCGCAGTGGGGGGGGGCAGGTGACGGGGGCCCCCCCGCGGCCCCCCCCGAGCTGCCCCGTGCCCAGCCCCCCCTTGAGGAGATCAGCGTCACCCAGGTGAGCGCGGGGGGGGATCGGCCCCCCCATTGGGTACTGGGGGGGTCCTGTCACCAAATGGGTGCCAGGGTGGGGGGGTCTGACCCCCCTAGTAGGTCCTGGGGCGGGGGGGGGGATGACTTAAAGTATGTGTTGGGGGGGGGCAGACCCCTATGTGGGTGCGGGGGGAGGCACCATGACCCGCCCTGGGTGCTGGGGGGGGGGCCTGACCCCGCATCGGTGATGGGGGTGGCAGTGGCCCCCATTAGGTGTTGGGGGGGACTTGACCCCCCATGTGGGTGCTGGGGGAGACCCCCCTATGGGTGCCCCATCGGAACGGGGGGGCTGCACTGTGACAGAATGTCCCCATGTCCCCCCTCCATGCTCATTTCCCCAATGTCCCCCCCATGTCTCCCTGTGTCATGTCCCTTGTCCCCTTTGTCCGCCTGTCCCCAGCCTCTCCGTGCCGAGTTCCCGGCCGTCACCTGAGCCAGGGGGGGTCGCTGGGCGGGGGGGGCACCCGGCCCCTCCTCGCCCCCCCCAACCCACCGGCCACTCACGCAGACCCTCTCCCCCCCCCGGAATAAAGTGGATGTTTGTGCCCTGTCCCCGTGTCCCCATCGTGCGGGGGGCTATAGGGGACACATGGCCTGGGGAGGGTTATAGGGGACTTGTAGGCATTGGGGTCTATAGGGGATGTGTGGCTGGGGGGGGCTATAGTGATGGAGCCTGTAGGGGATGGCCCCTGTTGGAGGGGCTGTCCATAGGGTGTGTGGGGTTGGGAGGGTCTCCCTCAGGCCCACGTGGTGAATATAGGGGGCGGCCGTGGCATATCCATAGGGTTCCGGAGGCGTGGCCATGGCATGGCGATAGGAGCCCTACGGCGGCGGGGGGGGGGTCTATATGGGATATGGAGGGGCACGTTCACAGGAACATGGAGGCGTGTCCATAGGGCGTCATGGGGTGTCTATAGGGAATAGGGGAGGACGGGGGTGTCCATAGGGGGCCGGGGGGGCGGGGGGCGTCATGTCTATAGGGCGCCCGTGCAATGCCTATAGGGGCTTGGGGGGGGGGGGGGACGGACTTTGTGGTGGGCGTGGCCTCGGCGGTGGCGGGCAGAGCGATGGGCGGGGCACTGACGGTGGTGGGCGCGGCCTCGACGGCGATAGACGGGCAATGGGCGTGGTCGCAGCCGAGGTGGGCGTGTCGATATCTGGCCCCGCCCCCTGGGCTGCGGCGGGGCGGGGCGCGGGCGGTGGCCCGGCGCGGGGGGGGCGGGGGGGGCGGCGAGACGGCGCGGCCGAGGTGAGTGCGCGGCAACGGACCCCCCCCCCGCCCCGCGGCGCCGAGACCCCCCCCCCCCCGCCCCGGGTGCAACGACCGCCCGGGGCATCCGCCCGTGCAATTCCCCCCCCCGCCCTGCGCAACCCCCCCGTGCAACCACGCGAGCCGGGCACCCTCCCTTCCCCGTGCACGCCCCCACCCCCGTGCGAGCCCCCCCGTAGTGAAGCCAGCCCCGCTCCACCGCATTGGGGGCGGGGTGTGTCCTATAGAAGCGCCCCTATGGGGGGGGAAGTAGGGCCACCAGGCCCCTATGCAGCCCCTATGGAGCTCCTCTGCCCCCCTCCCCGTATCACCTATAACCCCTATGGAGCCCCTATTGAGCTCCTATAGCCCTTATGTCCCCTATGGAGCTCCTGTAGCGCCTATTGGACTCCTATAGCCCCTACGTTCCCTATGGAGCCCCTATGGCCTCTATGGAGCCCCTATAGTTTTTATGGCCCTTATAACGAGCGGCTGAGCACGCGGGTGGCCGCCCCCCCCCGCCCCGCTGCCTCGCGGGACGCGCATGCGCGTGGAGCCCCCCTCCTCCCCAGAGCCCCCGCCCGCGCGGAAAGGGGCGTGGCCTCGGCGGGAGCTGCCCGCGGTGCTGAACGGCCCGGACGCCTGGGCCCCTCGTGGCGGGGGAGACGGGGAGTCCCCGGACGCCTGGGCCCCTTCTGAGCCCCTCCGCCCTCCCGCAGCCCCCTGCGGTGACGGGTATTCTCGGGCGGATAATACGGACGCGCTGTTATTGCTTGAGAATACGCGTGGCTGCGGGCGGGTCCCCATCGCCGCAACCCCCCCGCCCGTCATCGCCACCAGGAGCCGCCGTCAGGCTGCGGCGTGAGGGTCCGTGTGCCCTTGTTCAACCCTCCCGCACGCGTGTGCGGCCTGGTGCTCCCCCGTGCACTGCTGTGTAGCCCAGTGCTCCCTCGTGCCTCCTCATGCAACCCTCGTGAACCCTCTTGTAACCTCCGTGCCCCCTCGCGCGGCTCGATGCTCCCTCGTGCACCCTTGTGTGGCCCAGTGCTCCCTTGTGCAACCCTCATGTGCCTCGATGCTCCCTCGTGCAACCCTCATGCACCCTCGTGCCTGCTCGCGTATCTTGCTGTTCCCTCGTGCCTCCTCGTGCAACCCTCGTGCGACCGTCGTGCAGCTCGATGCTCCCTCGTGCCTTCTCGTGCCCCCTCGTGCAGCCCGGTGCCCCCTCGTGCATCCTCATGTGTCCCGGTGCTCTCTCGTGTCTTCTCGTGCGACCGTCGTGCAGCTCGATGCTCCCTCGTGCCTTCTCGTGCCCCCTCGTGCGCCCGGTGCCCCTTCGTGCATCCTCATGTGTCCCGGTGCTCTCTCGTGCCGCCTTGTGCAACCCTCGCGCTCTGCTCACGCAGCCTCGGAGACAGCGCGCGGCCGGGGGGCGGATCAGAGCTGAGGCGAGCGGCGCGACGATTGGCCGCGGGGGCGGTGGCGGGAGGCGGGATGGTCTCCGATTGGCTGCACGTTTGGGGAGCGCGAGAGCCGCTCTGAGGCGAGCGGCGCGCGGATTGGCGGGGGAGGGCGGGATGTGCTCTGAGGTAAACGGCGCGCGGATTGGCGGAGGAGGCGGAGGAGGGCGGGATGTGCTCTGAGGTAAACGGCGCGCGGATTGGCGGAGGAGGCGAGCGAGGGCGGGACGTGCTCTGAGGTAAACGGCACGCGGATTGGCGGAAGAGGCGGGGGAGGGCGGGATGTGCTCTGAGGTAAACGGCGCGCGGATTGGCGGAGGAGGCAGGGGAGGGCGGGATGTGCTCTGAGGTAAGAGGCTCGCGGATTGGCGGGGGAGGCGGGGGAGGGCGGGATGTGCTCTGAGGTAAACGGCGCGCGGATTGGCGGAGGAGGCGGGAGTGAGCGGGATGGGCGCTGAGGTGAACGGCGCGCGGATTGGCCACGGCGCCGCAGGGGGG
>NW_028290330.1:0-35606 GCF_059628265.1 Tinamus guttatus | reverse complement strand
CATCTATTAGCCGAGGTTGTGTGCTCCTGTCACCTGTCACTTTGTAATGCATGCAAATCACTTCAAGAGTAGCATTTTCAGCCTGACATTCCCAGGGCCAGAGCTGGGATCAACCTGCTCTTTGTATTCAAGATGAAAAGGAAGTAAAGAAACAAGCAGCAGAATTGTTGGGAGGAGATGGGGAAAAAAATAAAGAAATAACCAAAGTAACCAAATATTTGTTAGGAGAGTGTCGAGGGTCACTCTTGCGCCAAGTGCCAGGGCCCTCCCCACAAGCCAGAGCAAACAACACCTCCACACAAAGTGAGGTCAACTCCACCCTGCTGTTGTCTGTAGCAGGTATATGTATACCGGTGCAGGTGGGCATGCGCTGAGGAGCAGCCCTCATTGGCTACAGGCTCCCAGCTGATTGGTTCTCCTCCAGGTGTTCGGTTGCTAGGCGTCGGTCCAGTTCCCCACAAACTCCACTTTCCTATATATTCTTACTAAGGCCCCAACATCTCCCCCTCTTTTTTCCAAAAAGGAAAAATTAGCAATAAACATTGCAACATTTACAAAAAACAAATTAACATAGCTGTAATCCTCAGCATTTCCCCTCTTTTTACAAAAAACAAAAATTGGCAATATCATGCATCAAATTATTACGAACAAAAACAAAGTAACTTAGTTGCAAGCACAAATATAATCATTCTGGTCACGCTTATGATAGTGTTTCATTTTTGAATTCCCAAGACAAAAGAAAATGGTCCCAAAGGAATACACAATTTCATTTTGCTTACAACCACAGAAATTCTTCTTGGAAAGGTAATTGTGCTCTTCATTTCAGCAACAGGGGAAGGAAAAAAATCTTGCCCTTTGGAGCTGGGGAGGATGGGGGTCCAAGTTAGTATGGTCAGACTGGATATGCTATCAGATTTAGTTTTCAACCGCTGGAAAGTTCTTCCAGTCACAGAGTCTGCCGCTCTTTTCAGTTCCAGACCTTGAGGAAGCTGTCCCACGATCCTGTTGCCACTGCCATTCCATCATCAGTCACACCTAAGCAACTGACACGGTTATCATGACCAGCAAGGACACCTGCTCTATCAGCTTTCAGTTCATCCCAGACATTGCAATTTAAGTCATCATAACCAGCTAGGAGGAGACATAGCTGTCCCAGATTATAAGCTTGCCATCCTGGGAGGCACTGACTAGAAGCCTGGAATCAGTCCCCCAGTGCATTGCGTAAATTTTAGCCAAGTGTCCCCAGAGTGTTCTTCTAGTACGCATTTGAATTCTCCCCACGGGGTTAATGTTGGCTGTGATGTGTGCCAAGGTGGCGTTGGTACATGCTTTCCTAGCATCCCTGATTTGGTTTTTCAGTTGCTCGGCCTCCTGGCGTAACTGGTCAAGCTCACTCATTTTCCCGTGCTAAAGTTGCACTTCACTGCCACCTCTGAGAGGACCACAAATCTGCCCTTCTGTCCGCTGCTCATTAACAGGCCCGGTTCGTCTGCTCGCCCTGGCCTGCTCCCAGCAACACTGCAGCTTGGGGGGCGGGAGAAGGAGAAGAGGGTGGCAGTTGGGGGGGGGGGGGGGGGGAGGGGGGGTCGCTGGCTCTCAGCTCCTCCCCAGGGGACCAGTGCACATCAATTCTAATATGTGCACGTCAGTCTCTAATCACTGTGAATTTTGCCACAGAGAGGTCAACTCCTGCGCTTCCTCGGGTTGCGGCGGAGAGTTCGTGGAGGCAGCCATCGTCTGGGGATACTTGTTCGCCGCGTCCCTCACAACGCGGCGGCTCCCGTTTCCCTGTATCGGCATGCCATTCTTGCGGAACCGTGATCGGCACTCCGCTGCCTTATGCCCGAACCTCTGGCATCTGGCACAGGTCCCATTGAATCCTCTCGGGGCCATATCCTCCATCCTGAATCTGTTGGGACACTTCCTCCTCATGTGTCCTAATCGACCACATAGGAAACATGTCCCATGAAATCTCCTGTCTTCCTTTCTAGACATTCTTTCTCCTTTAATTGCTGCGGCCAAAGCCGCACCATGTATTTTTGCTTTTTGTTCTTCCTCTATCAATGGCGCTCGGGCACAGGTCTCTATCATTTGGACAATTGAAGCTCCTGGTGGCAAAGTAGCTAACAGTTGCTTGCAAGTTTGGTTTGCGTTTTGAACTGCTAGATCCTTTGCCAATATTGCTTTCATTTCCGCAGGCACATTAGGTGCCATATCCAGGGCTTCCTTCAGTCGATCAACAAAGTTGAAAAAAGACTCATTCGGCTTTTGCGTTATTTTGGTGTATGGTAACTGTGGCGTTCCTATTGGTGGTAGTGCAAGAAAAGTGGCTAGCGCTGCATTTTTTGATTGCTGTAGTATCCTGGGGTGGAGCGCTGCCTGGGCCTCGGTTGCCCGGTAACGCCCATTCCCCATTAGTTGATCAAGGGTGGCAACCCTTAATGGATCATCCATACTGCGATTTAGATTCTCCAACTGTTTTTCCTCTAATCTTTCCTGCCATTTTGCTAACCAAAGCATGTAAGCGGTAGAGGAAAGCAGGAGCTCCATTATCGCTCTGCTATCCGCAGGTACCATATGGGAATATTTAAACAGGGCAGAGACCTGATTTCTCACCAACTTATTGTCGTGCCCATACTGCATTACTGTTTTTTGTATGCCTTGAACAAATTTCCAATCGAGAGGTTCCCACCTGGGGCCCTGGGCTCCCATTACTACAGGAGCTGCTAGTGGTGTTAATACAAATTCTCCTTGTAACTGAGCATTCTCTATGAGCCCTTTATACCGTGCTCCCGCATTAAATGTTGGATTAACAGGTGGCATTTCCTCATCATTACTTCCACCTGCAGTGGAAGTGGCTGGGAGCTCCGGCAACAATCCTTCTTCAGCTGGGTCACTTCCTCCAGCTGCTTTCTTTTGAATCTTAGGAGCATCTTTTCGTGCCTCCCACTGCTCTAATTGTTTGTCTACATTTTCCAACCCTTCGACTATAGCCCTATGGGCAGCCTTATAGGCTGCCTTCACATCTCTGGCCTTGGACCCACCGTCTAGTCGCCGCATTTGTTCTAATAATTCTGTCATTTTCTCTGCCTGTCCCCGAAGTTCTTGTCGCATGTTTTGAACCACGGCATTATCATCGTCCGATCCATCTGGGATCGGTACTTTAATTGGGTCCACTTCCATTTCGGGCGCTGTGGGGGTTGGTCGCTTTTCCCCCTCCCATTCGGGCGCTGTGGGAGGTGGTCGCTTTTCCCATTCGGGTGCTGTGGGGGGTGGTCGCTCCTCCCCCTCCCACGGGGGGAGATACTCATCCACTCCCCCCCATACTTCTTGTTCGGCCAAAGTTACCGGACATGCCTGTTTAGGTGAGGTTACCTTTCTCTTATTATCTATTTTCTTACACTGAACTGGCTCAGTATTGTTGGTACATTCAGAACTTTCAGACCCGTTTTCCTTTTCTTCTCCATGGAGCGCTTCCCAAAACGCAATAGCAACTAACCGCTCAAACATAGGCCATATTAGACGAAATGTCTTTGTGAGGCGCCACGCTTCCTCCGAGCCTAATTGTACACCGTCCCATAGTTCTCTTCCTACTCGCTCCCATGATTCAAATTTATATGCTTGGGAAGCTTCTTCTATGATTTTTCTCTTCTTACAAAATAGTAATAAATCAGTTAGCTCGGTTTTCGAGACCTCAATCTTAGTTTTTTGAGCAAGCCTTACGAAGCGTTCAACAGTATCATGTTCCATTGCTGTTGCAGCAACTTTCACTCTAGATGCGCCAATTCCCATTCTGACTCACCAGGTCGTGGTCACAATCCGCTTTTCTCCAGTAAGATCCCTTGCGTTCTCGCACGATCACGTCGGGGTCACCAGATGTCGAGGGTCACTCTCGCGCCAAGTGCCAGGGCCCTCCCCACAAGCCAGAGCAAACAACACCTCCACACAAAGTGAGGTCAACTCCACCCTGCTGTTGTCTGTAGCAGGTATATGTATACCGGTGCAGGTGGGCATGCGCTGAGGAGCAGCCCTCATTGGCTACAGGCTCCCAGCTGATTGGTTCTCCTCCAGGTGTTCGGTTGCTAGGCGTCGGTCCAGTTCCCCACAAACTCCACTTTCCTATATATTCTTACTAAGGCCCCAACAGGAGAGGTTTGTTGTTTTGTTGTTGTTGTTTGTTTGTTTGTTTGTTTTTGTTTTTATTTTTTTCCTGGGTTAAAGAATGTTATAAGGAATTATTCAGTAGAAAAATCATATCTCTGCTCAGTAGATCTGAAAGAGAGAAAACCCTAGAGATGACACCATTTTTCTGCTAACCTCTGTAAAAAGGGAGACTATTATCTGTAGATGCTTGGATTTGGAAATCAGAAATTTTGGCTAGTTTTAGGAATCTGCATCTGAACTAGTAACTGTAATATCTAATTTATGAGAGGATGAATTATTGAAGTGAATACAAGTGTCTAATTCTTTCCTTTGATTAACAAGGAAGTCTAGAGCAACTAGCTCAGATGCACCCAGCTACTGTAGATATCTATGTTTAGTCAATTGAATCTCACCCCTATTAATTAACTCAGTTTAAATTATGATGATTCAGAAGAGACAGCAAGTGCGAAACCAAACTATTTTCCTGTATTCTTTTTTGTCATGGCTTGCTATTGAAAGGGTATGCTAATATAAATCCCCCTACAGCCTAGATCTGGCTAGTCTAAAAAAGCAACATTAAATCTTTAATATCTTTATTAAGCAGCCGCCTTTTCAACAAGTGAGTGGGGCATACCCAGCTTCTCCAGGAAGACTCACTCCTTTGCTTACGAGCCTTTCCTGCTGTAGTGGAGGCTCAGTTTCAAATTTCTTTGGGTGGGATATATCTGACCGAATCTCTGTCCTGTGGAAATCTCCATTTGAGCCAGTTCTTCATAGTCTATGAAGAGAAGATGATGAATTTAAATCTGTGTCTGGAATACATCAGTTGGAGATGGCCAGCAGTTCAGGTGATGTCCACAATTAAATCTCTTCAAAATTAACAACAAGTTCCCATTGTTCTCATTTGTTTTTAATGAGATGTTCATGTTAGATAGCTATTTTTCCCTTCTTTGCTGTCATCATTCCTCTCCTTTTCTCTATTTCTCCTCCTTTTGAGCAAAATGTGTCTGTCCTTGCTTATGTCCATCCTTACCCCATGAAGCAACAACTCAGTGTCAGCTCGAGACAAGCTCTGGCTCCAGAGAGGAGATGGCCTGGGCTGCTGCCCTGGTAGCGCTCTGTGCCACGCCAGCAACCCCAGGAGTGCAGGCAGAAATCACTCCTGCTTGCGGTGGAGGGGAGGGAAAGCAGAATGTGCCATCAGTGCATTACCAAGCTTCACTTCCCTCTCACTTCTGGAAAGCCAAGCACAAGAATATTCTTCCTCATTCAGAGACTGAATTTCTTTTCTTTCCTCTACTGAGATAAATCAGCTTTATTCATTAATTCCTTTGCTATTACAGGATGTGAAATGTGCTGTATTTCTGCAGGAATCAGCAGGGAGAGATCCCCTCCCTGGATTCTAAATTTGGATGAAGGAGGGCCACTATCCCCAGGCAGTCCATGGGATATGTATTTGCAGGAGATTTTGAGGCTTATTTCCTTGGATAGATAAACTCTGCATCAGGAAGGCAATTAATCATGGTATCATAGACGAGTACATCTGGAAGGGACCTCAAGAGGTCATCTGGTCCATCCCTCAGCTCTGAGGCAGGATAAATGTACACAGACCATCCCTGATGTGCGTCTGCTTAACTCTGCTTCCACTCTGGATACTCTCACACCATTATCCTTCTAGAAGTGGTCAAGAAGCTAATTTGCAGTCATGAGGGAGAAAATGCCACTTTTAAGCCTGAAGATTTTCCCTTTAGTGACTCTTTGGGCCTGAATCCAGTTTTTGGCAAGTGGAAAATTCTGTTCCTCATTATAAAGCTGTGTAAAGGACGTGTGAGCAATTTGTTCATTTTGTAGCTCAAGTTCTGTTCTGAGGTGTAAAATCTTTTTGATTCAGTAGTAAGGCTCAAAATGAAATCTTAGGTGGAAGTGCATATGTGTGGGGAAAAAGAAGAGCAAAAGAAAGAGATGAAAAAATAGGAAAAAGAAGAAAGGAATGAAAAACAAAAAAGAGAGAGAAAGAAGGGACAGAGAGGACATAAAATGTGTGAGACAAAGGGCAAGAGATGGAGAGAGGCAGGACACTGACTTGAAAGGAGGAGTGAAGAAACAGGAGAAAGAGGAGGAAAATACACAGATGAAGGAGTGTGAAGAGTTGCTGATTCTTGAGCTGGCTTTTTGTTCCAGAGAGCTCAGAAAGACTTTTGTTGATGTTGTCCTTAAGTGACTTCTTCCACTGGCTAACATCTCATTTTATGGCAGGTAAATAAACCTGCCTAATTGGTCCCTTGTTCAAGAACGAGAATATCGAGCTGAGGCTGCTCCTTCTGAAGTGGGATCTTGTCCAATTTATGGTCCTAGCAGATGTGATCTCTTCAGGGTTCCAATGTAATGATAAATTGAAACATTTGTATGCTGCGTTCCCAAGTCTGGGCATCCAGCTTTGCAAGTGGGGGGAGAGGACCTGATTGAGTTTCCTTCTGCAATGGCAAATTGTGATTTCCAAAAACATGACATAGTCCCATTTGCAAACCTAACAGGTGTGGAGACCTAGGGTAGGGTGGGTGAAGGAGGATCTACTAAGGTCGCTTGAGTCTGAAGGACTTAGGTCTGGGAGTCAAGATCTCCTTCAAGAATGAAAGTCTGGAAGAGCACCTTGAATCAGAAGCACTTTTAAATTAAGGTGACACTTACAAACACTTTATTAATAATTAATAAGTGATTAATGGAAAATACTTTTTCGCTAATAAATTGCTTGAAAACACACTAGAGAATGTTTCAGAAAGACATGGATAAATATTTTTATGCATTCCAGTTTATAAATGCTTAGTAATGGGCTCTCAACTTTCAGGTGCCTTGGCATCGTTTATCCCTATCATCCCGGTGGCATGTTATAGAGACATCTTATAATCATTTATTTTCAGAATGTTTCTATTAATCATGTATTAATTATTATTAAGAAAACATTTGTGCACACTACTCTTCATCTGAATTCTTGCTTGACTAGTTCTCCTAGGAGAGTGGAGAGATCTGTGGGGAGCACATACCTTATCAAGTTACTCCAGAGCCAGCCAGGTGGCATTTTGGCTGCTGTAAATTGGCAATTCTTTCAACTACCTCAGTTTAATGTAGCTGAGGATCAAGTCTAGCCTGCTTGGCCTGTCAGGCAAGGAGAGGATGTGAAGGACTTGGTCATGTTACCAGTGCTCCTTTTTCTGTAGTATCTGGGCATGGCAGGATGGGACTTCGTTGCTGAAGTTTGTCCTCGCCACACTCCTGCGACGCAGACATCTGCGTTTTTTCTTAGCTGGTAGGTGGCAAACTGAGACACAGATGGGTAGCAGTCCAGGGCCTGAAGTTATTTAGGCACCTATAAAAATGAATGAGCTGGCAGCTGAAAACTGCTAAATGACCTGCCCATAGCTTGGTCCCCCACTGAGTCTTTGCCCACCGGGTCTTTCTGCTGCAAGGTCGGGCTCGATCGCTCTGTGACGAGGCGGTGAAGGCGGGAGGGGACAGGCTACATAGATCCGTGGTGCTGGATATTGGCTGGATCTGTTCTTCCATAAAAATCAGAGCAGCATGAAGGCTACTGCAATTTATATTAGCCTTAAGGATTGACAAGATTTAGAGAAGCCTGAGTTATGAGGACAGCTGCAAAACCGGTCCTATGTCACAGAACAAGTTTCTGGAGTCACACTGGTTTCTTGACTAACCAGCAGTAGGGTGGTGATTTTCAGATGAGTTTAAACCTTAAGCCTGAGCTCCGAGTATGTTGCCTTTAAGACCCTGCCAATATCAGCCTCATTTAATGGAAGATTAAAGGACTAAAATCCAAAGGCTGTGTACTGGAGACATTATGCTCAATACTTTGGTCTATGGGTCAGTAAAGGGCGGGAGGACCTCTGGTTTGTGCTCCATAAATGAGGCAAACCACGAAGAACTGCTGTCTCAGATTAGCAGTTATTTCTGATATGGGTCTGCACTAATTCACTACATTTTTTAATGGCAAGAGAGAACAATATTCCAGAACCTATCTGCTTCCTCGGGAAAGTTTTTCAAAAGTATGCATTCAATGGAAAGCAAAAAAAAAAAAAAAAAAAAAAAAAAAAAGCTATACCCCCTGTGCCAACTGGCTGAAAGTTTTGGAGAGGAGAGGAGATGGAAGGCATATATGTATAGTATATGTATAGACAACAAGATATGGAATGATCACCAAATCTCTCAAGTCCTTGGCACACCAAACTAAAAATAATTTGAAAATTGAGTTAAAAAAGTGTCTCCGGGTCATATGCAGGACTCTGTGAGAGCAGAATCTTGTGCAGGTCACAACAGTTGGCCAGTTCACGGCCAGTTTGTGCTCAATTTTTATGCCTGTTGCAATAAACACTTTAAGCAGGAGCATTTTGCACAGACAGTGATTTTTCCATGAGCATTTGTGGAATATGCACAGCACAGTGACTTGCTGCATTCATAATTATGAATGCTCCTACTGGAAACATGCAACTGCAGAAGTTCTGTGCTTCCAGGCACAGAGCAGAGACAGTTTATCTGCCTAGGTGCTTGTATTCCCTGTATCTCTCAATCATTACTTGACTTATTGCCTTAAAAACTTTGGAGAAGCGCAGAAATATTAACTCCTTTTCCTAGATATGGGGAATTAGACACAGGACAGACAACCTGGCTGAGCTGGGAATTGAACCCACGTATAAAAACAGGTTTCCATCCTTCCAGCTACACTCTGTCCGATCAAACCAACCATTACAACTGGGTGCTATGGGTTTTACCTAGGTGACAAACACCTGCAGTCCAGCTGTAGACTGAGCATTATCTGCCCCATGCACCTTACTGAATAACTATATAAAAGAGTCACTAGTCACTCGAATACAATTTAATAATGGTCTACGTATTTTAAGACAAAAAAATATTTTGGAGAAACCCTTCAGTTCATACTGATTTTTAAAGTGATTGCAGCAATGTCCAGCATTACAGGACACAACATAGTCTAGGGAGTAGTAAATCTTCTTTCCTAAGGAAAAAGGAAACCTGAATTCTGTTCCCACATTTTTTATTGTATTTTTTTTTCCGTGGGACTTGTTGCATGTCTTGGGTTATTCGTTATCTGTCTGCCTACCTGTTAAGTTAAGACAATTTTGGGAAATTTTCTGAAAGCCGCTTCCCCCGGAAGGTGGGTAAGGGCTGTGTGTTGTTACTCACACGCCTTGGGAGCTGTTACAAAATGTTGAGGAAAGGGCAGATGCACAGAGATGAAGAAATCAGTGCAGCACATGGGGCATTTGGAAGGCACTCGAGGCTGGGGTTTGTCTCCGTGCAGGAGCCGCAAAGAGCAAGTGCGGATCATGGGATGAGAGCTGGAGATTTAGAGGCCTCTCAGAATCCCAGGCTCAGCCAGACCAGTGCCGCTGACACTGTGATCCCTCCCATGGAGTAGCCATTGCACATTCCCTTTCCATGCAAATACTGCAAGTGCCTGGTCAGAACTGATCTCTTCTCTGCTGCCTTATCAGGGCTGACTTGTGCTCCAGTCCAACACCACCTGCATGCCAGACGCTGGCAAACCCTTGCATTCTTTATAAGATGCTCCAGGGGTATCTAGCAGTATGTCATGTCTCTGCAGGTATTACGAGAAAAGAACCAGACACACGGATGATTGCAAATAGATTCAGAGATATAACTTTCCATCCAATCCCATCAGCCCAGGCCCTCTTTAATATTTAGCTATTTCTCTATAAACAAAGATGACAGCAGAGTCTTTCCTGCTGAGTCTTTAAAATATATGTGTATATGTTATATACAGCTCACTCCTTATTTCTTTCTTTCCCATATCGTTAAGTTGGTGTGTCTGCTGCCCTGTAAATGTGTAAATGGCAGCTTCTCTTGCTGATAGTGGGGAAGTTCGAATAGTGTGGTTTTGCTGCAGGTGAAAGAAGGGGAAGGGAAGAGGAGGATTGTCTGCATGCCTTCTGGGTGATGAATGCATGGTTGGGGGTGTTAAAGTAGAAACTATTTCCTCAGTCTTGGAGGTATGTTCCTTTATAGACTCCTACACCCATGAAAATGTTTATGTGTTTAAATTCTTATTCAGGACCCTAATCATCTCCCTTCCTTGTACTGGACATAAAGCACTGAAACAGGAGTTAGCTCCCTTGATGTCTTTGCAGATCCATCTAGTTTGTCCAGTCCCCATGGGTTAATCTCTATACACAAGGTCTTATCACAGTTGAGGGGTGCAGAACCGCCTGAGAAGCACACAAATGCCTCGAGGGAGGTGTCATGGTGCTCGGGGCACAAGAGCACTACCTGTCCCTACTGGGCACATTACTGGGCAACACATCTCAGGAGCTCCTCAAAGCAAGGAGTCATGCTAGGAGACCCACCACCCTGCAGAGAAGCTGTGGGTTGTTACCCCCCCACGCACACTCCAGATCCATAGCACATCAGCAGGATCGGTGATAGAGAATGGACTTGTCTGTCGTTTTGGGGTCTTGGCCTGGCTCTACTTCAAAAAAGCTGCAAGACCCTCCTATAGCAGTGAGAAAACTGCACCTGGATAAAAACTTCCCAAATAATTAAGTACACAATGAGGTGTCAGGGAATCCAGAAAACTGTACCCGGTCAGCCTTCCCAGGAGAGACACCAAATCCAACTAGCTCTAATGCTCTAAGAGAGAATCCTTAGAGAAAGCATTTAAGAAACAACTGTAGCGAAGCTCGCTGCACTGACCTGCTCCAAGCTTCTGGCAAACATGCCAAGGCACTTCCAAAAACCTTTCTGTTAAGATGTTCCCGAAAGCCCAATGGAGGAAACACCCCTCGCACCTTTTAAACTTCATTGCATTTTTTTCTTAGTCTTTGAGCTGGAGGTAGGGTCTGTATTTGGAATTGGATGTGAAGTCCAATTTGTCCATGCAGGTACGTTCTCAGGACCATGATTGAGAGCTTTGCAGCTTCTGCCAAAGACATAAAGTGTGTAAAGAAAATGAAGTGCATCCAGGTAGTAGGAAGAGGTACTATGGAGGAAGGCAGTCAAAAGAGAAGTCAGAGGAAGTTACATTCCCTTGGGCCAAGCAGTGGGGCCAGAGGGACTCCTGCTTTCTCTATACCCTGACAGCACGTTTCTGTTTCTAGGGGGCTTTTTTAATACTCCATCTTCTCCCATTCAGTGTGGTAGTTCCAATCATAATTAAACTATTCCTTTAAAGAAATACTAAATTCAGCCTACGAGAAAGGTTTATCAAAGATTTCTATCTGTGTTAGGAGACCTTTCTCTTCACTTTGACCCCTACCTCACCCCACCCCCTCCTTCAGTAGCCTTCAGCGTATTCACAACGAGACTTCATCTTCATCTCAGAGGATTAGCTAGATATACTTTTAGCCTTCTGGAAGCTGCGAACTATGAAGAGGGAGTGAGGGGAAGGAGCTGGGGTTGTGCTGTTGCCTGACCTTGGTCAGAGAAGAGCTGTATGGTGAGTGCTCATGTGGTTTAACCCCTTCACATCCTCACTCGTGAAGTGCTCAGAAAGCCGTTCACAACACTCATCTCTGGCACAGCTCTTTTGAAATCTGTTTTTTCTGCTACAGGCAAAGCTGAGGTGTAACCTTACTGACAGTAGTTTTCGACTGCTTGTTTGCAGTTGGGAAGGTGTCCAGGGATGCTGAGGGATTGCAGATAGGATGACTATTAGCCTTTTCCTCTGGAAACCAAATAGGTTCATCCTTGCATTAGCTTTGTTCATCATGTAATTGGCAGTAAAACCCCTAGAGGTTTTTGCATAACACACGCGATCCTCACCTGGGAGCAAAAATAAACAACAGAACAACTCCACTGACTTTGGCAGAGCTGGACCATTTTAGGTCAAATGAGCATCTACGTCAAGGACCATCAGGGTAGCTTGAGGCTGGAAAATCCCAAACACTATTTTTGTCTCAGTAATTCATTGACCTAAGACAGAGGCTGACTGTCACTGTTCTCAAAGCCAGGATATTTACCCATTTCCAAGCACTGTCTGTATTGGAATGAATGCAGCACACTGCAGAGTTGTCATGCAGTGGAAGAGACCTAGGTCGCATTGGTTTAACTAGACCTGAGCAGGCAGCAGGGTTTGTGGTACTCTCCCAGGTTACATGGTGGGAAATAGGCTAAATGCCTGAGTTGCATAGATCTGCATGTGTCTGTTTCTGTCTGTGTGTAAGCTTCCCAGATCCCTTTCTCTCTGGAAAGGGAATATTCCTTATGGCCAGTAGAGAGGAGGAGCAATAATTACAGAGAGAATCAAAGGTCCATTTAAATTTAAGTTATGCTTCTAACTCCATTGCCAAATGGCTATAGGGCAGGCCTAATTTGTCTCTCAGTGCTTCTAAAACATTTTCTGTACAAGCAAAAGAGCAGTAATGGGCCTGGTGGACACTGAAGGTGTATGATGTTTTCAAAAAAGCTTTCTAACTCTTCTGATTGAGTATGCTCAGTATGACACAACTCCTTCCATGGAAGAGGAAGCCTGGCATATTCAGGAAAATCAAATCCTCCAGGTGCGTAGGTTTTGGGTACAAAGTAACTAAAAATTGTCTTTGAACTTTAGTATATGGCTGTTTGGCTGTATATTGCAGTCTTTGCTTTTATCAGAAGGATGCCAGAAAGGCCCTATAAACTCATAAGAAAAGTCCATTTTGCTGAGTATCTTGCTTTCATTGGCCAGTGGCAAATGGACTTGAAGAGTTCAAGAATAGAGCAAATACAGAATTACTCTGTTAAATCCTGTCTGCTTCTAGCAATCTGTGATTTTTGTATCCACTTCATTTCCTCTAAAAACATTTCTACACCTTTTTGTTCATGAATTTCTTAATTTGTTGTGAGGTGGGAGGCCTATTTATATTTTGCCCCCTACAAGATTCTGTGGCAAAGAATTTCTCTGCTTAAATATATATTTCAGAAATAAAAAAAAAAAAAAAAAGCTCTTCCTTTGATTTCAAACTTTCTGCCAGACAATTTAACTTGTTAATCACTTTTTCTTTTTAGTTACAAGAAATGGCACTTAATGTTTCCTTCAATATTCCTTTTGACATGTCATTCATACTTTTATGCACTTCATTTGTATTTCCATGCTGTTGTCTCATTTCCATGCTGGAGAATCTAGTTCTTTTAATCTTTCCAATCCCGTGGAAAATATTTCTTCTTTCTGATCTTTACTGTCATCCTTCACTCTGTCCTTTCCAGTTCTACTTTATCATTTTTCCAACATCTGATGAATTTCAAGAAGCACTATTGGAGACACATCCAAACTCACTTAAAGATCAGCACTATGGAGTGTAATTTTGTCGCCTTTTCAATACTTCCGTTAAAAAACTCTGCACTCACAGTCGCACTCACAGTTCACCTTTTAGACAAGCTAAAAAAAAAGGCTTGATTTGGAGGTTTATTTTTAATTAATTATTTTGAAAAAAAATTATTTGAGTCCTAACCCCAACTTCTGTCTTGGATGGGTGGGAGTCTTGGCTGTCAGGCGGAAGTTGAATGTGGAGCCCCAGGGCATCACTCTAATATTTCCATTCCTCGGTGAGGTGATACTCCAGGAGTGTTTGCACAAGAGATGCATCAGGGCAGCGGGGAAGGAGGGGTGGAGAGGGAAGAGCCTGTCAGCAAGAGGCCCCATGCTAATCTTCTCCTTAAAGAGGGGGCTCTTTTGGAAACCTGTTTTAATATTCATGGTCTTTAGGTAAATAGTGTCTGAGTCAGGCTGTCAGTTAAAAGTGTCTGAGTCAGGCTGTCAGTTTCTGCAAATGTGGCTGTCTTGCTGAAGCTACTGCACCTTTATCAGTGAGTAAAGTGACAGGAGTAGGGGGATTAGATAATTAAATTAGTGTGTAACCACTCTCCCCTTCTCAAGTTCTTGGCATTGCCTCGTGTGTGTTTTGTTCCAAGGAGTTGCTAAGTTGCCTTTTTTTTTTTTAATCTCTCGCTTTTTTGCTCTCTCTCCCTCACTCACACACACACACCACATACTTACTTGAAATCTCTGAGATTTTTCTCATTTCCCTTTTTCTTTTCTTACTTTTAGGCTCTATTCATGTATTTTTTCCTCTAAAACCACAAAGCAGCAGGCGTCAGGAAAGGGTCGGGCGACGATGGCTGACGCTGGCCAGCTCAGCCCTTTCCCTCCTGCATCTCTGAGGTCTCTCTGCCCGGCTCTGCCCATGAACAGCTCTGCTCCAGCAAGAATAGCTGGCACTTCCCATCTGCACCAGTCTTATTTGCTCTCCTTTCTTTACCTTCCCTCTCCACTCCCCACTGGGCATGACATAGACTCCACCACCTGCCTCGCGCTCCTCAGGTTTTACGCCAAACACGCGGGCTCCTTGGTAGCGCTGTTTTCTTGACATCCTTTGTTGCCCTCCCCTGACACCACCATGCAGGCACACGGTGGCTGCCCCCTTCCCCCACGCCATCTGTGAGAGCAGGAGATGATTTACTCCCTCCTGGCAGCCCAAGCCAGACCAATAGTGGAGGGTGCCAATTAGGCCTTGAAGATGCTAAGCAGGTCACGGCCAGAAAATTCCCCCGGCCATGGTGAGGCTCATGTCCCCATTGTGGACGCGGGGGTGTCCACACCAAAATGGACAACCTGGGGTTTCAGCACAGCGGGCACGTGTCGCATGTCCCCTCCTGCTTGCAGCGAGTGCCGAGGATGTGGCCCCAACCTCCAGGCTCCCTCCCCAGCACCAAGCGGGAAAAAGTGGGAAGGAAAGAGAAAAACAACCACTTCCCCGAGTACCAACTCACCCTGTGCTGAGCCGCTCTCCACTGGCACGTACATTGCGACAGATAGGACAGCAGTGTCATGCTGTCTCTCCAGCCCACGGCATCTGACTTGCACTTGCGTCTGCAGGGTTTGCTGAGGTAGGAGGGGGCAGCCATGCTGCAGCTCCTCAGTTTATTGCTAACACCCAGCCCGAATCAGTGCAGACTCCTCGTGCAAGTTCATAATAATAAGCTTTTTCAGGCACAGCTTTCTTTACAAAGAAGGAAATTTTCACAATCCTTTGGTGGCTCTGACCTCAAATTTAGAGATTGACCATGCTAGGACTGTTCTTGCATGCGAGTTATTTGGACTAAGCCTTGTAAAAAGGACTGTATGTGGTAATTTGTGCATGATCTGGCCTTTAGCTGTAAGGGCTGTCCTGTTTTATGTCCTTTTGGAGGGCTGAGGTGGCAGATGGGGCAGTTAAATTCTCTGATGATGGGCAAAGCAGGGATGTTGCTGTAGGTTTCCACGGGGTCCCTGAACTACTGAACTAGCTGAACCACTCCAGCTGCCTCCACTTATTATATAAACGTAACCCTTTTAAAAATTGCTGATGGACCTTTCCACGGGGAAAGGACATTTATGGAACAGGGAGAGTACAAGGCAGACAGCAAGGGTTTGCTTTGGCATTTCTGTTCCTGTGAACACCTAGCAAACTCGGAGAGCTGCCTAGCAAGCCTCAGACCTAGACAGAAATTCCATCTTTACAGATTTGCTACAGACCGTGTGGGTATCCCTGTGACAGCTCCTACACCCCTCCCCATACCTCCAGATGTCTGAGGTAGAAATAAAATGAAGTCAAATAAAATGGCATAAGACAAAATAAAGTGGTAGTTGCCCATGAAGCCCCCTCTCTCCCCACCCTCTCGCGCATTACCCTGATAACGACGTGCACCCTCGAGGGCTTTCTCCATTTGGAAATTCCACAAAAGATGGAAAATGCAGCTGCTGCCCCAAAGTAAGGGCCCAGGCCAAACAAATGGACCTGCTGCCATGGTGTAAAGGCCTCTAAGCCATGCGTGTGCTCCCTGCCCAGGATGCGCTCCTTCTCGTGACACATGGCACATCTCACTAACAACACACACACATAGACACCATCCAGCTGGGATGGGAACAAGAGCAGATGCTCCTATTAAAAAGGCCCTAAGACTCAGTGGGATTAGGTGCAATAATCAGCCTTCCCCAAAGACATTTCTACTTAGTTTCATGCTTTGTGGGACATTGTTTATCATCACCGGTCTTCTCTGTGTGTCTGTAACTGTTGAAGCTGCTGCCAAGACTTCCTGTGCTGCCTGGCTTGTTTTATTTGGTTCTTGGACTTATGAAAATGTCCTAGTTGAGGAAGGGAGGGGATTATTTTTGTGTGTGTTTTTCTTGTTTTGCTGCTTTTACAGTAGTTCAGCCATGGTGCAATTTAGAACCTCCTCCAGGAGCTAAAATGCAGAACAAGAACTTTACTGTGGTATCTGAAAGGAAATCCTTTATTCTTTGGCACAGGAAAATGCATCTCTCTGTGTTGGGCAAGGGAATTGAGATCAGGTGCATGGTGCATCATCTTAGAAGATGTCTGTGTTTCCAGCACACCCCTCTGTGCTTCTCAGAGGGACTGTGTTGCTAAGATAGCTTTTTTCTTTCCCTATCCATTCCCACAATGTCCCCGGGGGGTTATGGACTTCCAAAGCTCCAGATCTCTCCAGTGTGTGGTCCTGTGGAGTGCAGCTGCCTCTTGCTAACAACCAGCCTTGCTGTGTTCAGAGGGGATGAGGTTGGGAGGTTGGCACCCACCTAAATCACTGTGCCCTCAAAAAGAGGGGGATTAATGATGCAGATAGCAATCTTCTTTAATTCTTACCTTTCTTCAGGTTAGGTGAGAACACCAGCTCCCATCCTGCATATCTCATTAGCTGTTTCCCTCTCCTGCTTTTGGAGAAAGCAGCAAAGGGAGATTAGACTCTTCTTTGCAAATCAGGGTTACTCTTGGAAATGGTAGGTGGCAAAACCCCATTTCCTCCTATCTCTCCCCTCAAAAACTTTATCTGTTTAGTGCTTTTCCGAAGGTTGAGCCTAGCTAAACCAGACACCTGCCACTAAAACAAGTGCAAATGAATAAACCTGTGTGTAGTACTGTGACCTGAAAAATATCATGGGACGGTGCTGCAGCCCCAGGATGGCTCTTTAATGTGATGCACTTGAGAGAAAACAGACCTCTGGCATAAGCAGCAATATGATTAAAGGGTTTCTTTGCTTCCAGTAATGCAATATCCCAGCCTAACATATGCAGGATTAATCAACTTCTTCCTGCACACTGGGAGCAGGACATGTGTGAGAAGTTACAGCCCTCGTTTAAAGCAAACTGCAGGGGATTTTGCGGGCTTTTTTCTCATTCTTCTCATCTGCAAAATGCCACTTTTGTGGTTTATATCAGTCATAACGCCACCACATAATGTATTCTGGGCCTGACTGGCCCTTATTTAGAGATCAGGAGGTAACGAAGGCACAGGGCAATGGTATCCGTGCGGCTGCTGAAAAATATCAGCTCTGGCTCGCAATTTGCCAGTGAGAACACAGGCCCCAGGGAGGGAAGGACAGTGGCTTAACTCGTTCCTCCTCAAACGGGGCATCTCCAGACCCCACACTCAGAGCAGGTGAATGGGAAGCTGGTTTACCCTATTGCAAAGAAACTCCAAGGGACACCCTGGCTCCCGGCGTGCCCTCATTTTGCCACATGGAACCAAAGCCGGTTTTGCAGCTGACCCCCAGCACCTGGGCCAGACCCGCTGGGGACAACAGGCCCACCTGGGCTTTACCTCTGCTCCCTGCTGAACTTCCCAGGACGCCTGAGGAAGCAAAATGCCCACCCTGCGAAGCCGCCACTCCAGCTCCTCAACCTGATTGGATTAGCAGGGCAATTGGATATAGCTGCTAATGAGTAGTTGTCACTTGAGCTGTTGCATAGCTCACTGCCTGGCTAAGCCAGCAGGAACCATCCTCATACGGCCCCCATCACTTACACCCCAAGGCACAACTTGGCTAGTGATTTTTGGGGGGGGGCAGATGGGACTAACAAACAGAGGTGCAAAACGCTGCACAACTGCAATTTTAGAGGGGTGCAGGGAGCTGTCTGTGCAGAACAGCATGTTGCACGAAAGCCTGAGTAAGAAAAGGTAACCTGGAGCATGGCATTGCATATTGCTACATATTGGACATTAATATGTTTGGAAGGAAACAATGTAATACACAGAAACTAGCACATTTCCTGGAGTTCTGGGGTTTGGGGAATCCTTTGGATTCTTTTTTTTTAATTGGATTTCTCAAAAGCTACATGAGCTGCCTAACCTAATCTTCCCTGTAATTCAGCTCATTCTGATGGTGATTCAATTGAAAAAAAAACAAAAATATTTTCTCTAGCTGAAGGGGGGAATCAGCGTGTTCTATGTGTGAATTATGAGAAGCCACGCTCATGTGCTCACACACTCACTCATCTTATATAACATACAAACACCTAAATCTGGTAATTAGCGTGACAGATAAGATTAGGGGGAATTGCTAGATAGATACAGTGGATTTTTTTTTTTCTGGAACTTTTCTTTTCTCTCTCCGCATTTCTAACACCTTTTTTTTTTCACAGTTTCGATACGTTTTTCACTCTGCCTCATTTTTCACCCTGCTAGTTTTCACTCTTTTACCTTCTTTCTCCCCACATTCTCTGCTCCTTTATTTAACAATTGCCTTCACCATTCCCACTCATGAGGTGATCTAGGAGATTTTACAGCATAACAAGCCCCAAAGCTCTTTCCCCAGCATCAGTTTGAGTCAGTATTCATTAGGAGGCAGGGCTGCTTTTCTCAAATTTTTCATGTTATGGCTCAATGCATAGATTTCATATTCCTGTACCGTCTTCTCTCCCATATGATGAGCCGTACACAGAATACACACGTGGTTTTGTCGGAGTTCAGATGCATGTTTAGATGTGGAAGAGATTAGTACAGTCCTAGTAGCGAAGCAGAGTTCCCCTGCCAAGGGCAGGCACTGCCATGTGGGGACCTGGGTGCTCGGCTGCTTTGTCATCTTGACCTGATAACCCCCTCCCACCACTTGTTAAACTGAAGGAACAAAGTCACGTTTCAGCCCTCTCTCCTGCCTATCAGATGCACACACAAATTCCAGGTCTGCATGATTGCCTTGCCGAGGAAGGGACCTATGGTGCAAGCTGATAAGGGTTTGGCCCATATTGAGGAGCACCATGGAGGCAAGATAAGGTCAGGAGGGGGAACGAAACATAAACACCATGGTTACTGTTTTTGCAGCACTATTTGCCCAGATTAATACAATTTGTGAAGTGACAATCCCTGTGGTGGCTTTGTCCCTGCAAATGTTTGCTTTTTGGATTAAGCCTCATTTGATTTTATTTTCTGTTTCTTTCCCTGGGAGCCCGAAGCTTGTCTCTGAGCCCCGGCGATAGACCCGGCGACTCTTTGTGCTGTTCCTTCCTCGCCGAGGTGGAACAGGGAGAGCTGCTTTTCCCTACAATTCTCCAGCTGTCCTAGAGGAGAGGAGCAGTGGGAGGGGGCTGGGGAGAGGCCCTTTCTCCGGCAGATAACGGTGACCTTTGCGGCTCTGTCTCTGGCTGTGGGAATTGGAAGAAAAGATCCTGACAACCTGCCATTCTCCTTTTCCTCTCTACATATTTATACTTGTTTTTAAATGAAGCATATGTACGAAATGTAACTGTATAAATATGGACCCATTTTAATCACAGTCTGATAAAGTGTGGGAATTTCTTCTCACAAAGCAGCATCCTGAATTAGTTCCTTGAAACTCTGAAAGTGTTCCTAGGCCCATCACACCTTTCCCTGTCTCTGGGAGAGCTCTTCTCCCCTTCCCCTGCCCCATGCAAATGTATATGCTGGACAGATCTGATCTTGTGGTACGAGTGCTTGTGTCTGTCTGTCTGCCTTCTCTTCTGCTTCCTGTCTGGTATTTCCTCAGTTTGATGTACCGTCTAAAATCAATCATTATTCCTGTTATCCCTATTTTACTCCCCTGGCTAGCTGGCCTCATCTTCGCTCAGGTCTCTTCCAGTCAGGCCACCATGCTGGAAGCCCCATAGTAGTTGTAGGATCACCAAGGATGCCAAGGGGAGAAATAAAAGGCAGTGGGGCCCCATGCTGACAGGGCTCGCAGGTGGTGGGGAGAGGAGCAGGACAGTGGTTTATTCCCATTAACTCCCTCTCGCGGGCGACACTGATGGGGTTCACCTCAAAGAGCGGTGCTGGAGAGGGGAGGCGTGAATGCAGGCGCAGGGTGGGCAAGGATGTCTGGGCTGTTGCGCCTCTCCGGCGCTGTCGTGTGGAACAGTGCAACCAGGTAAATGCCGTGATAGACTAGACCACATCGCCAAGATAGCATTACTAATTCGATTATGTCGCTGTGACATTATTAACCCACTCAACCATCCTTTGGATGCTTCGCTGCATCCTGAACTGTGCACTGCTTTTCCTTCCCAATGACAGGCTAAGGATTCTTTCTCCCTAACCTATTGTTCTACCCAACTCCTGCTTTACATGATATCTCATAATACTTGGCTTTCCTAACAGCTAGTAGTTCACTCACTTTTTCTTTTATATTTCTGCCTGTCTGCCTGTTTCTCTTGCCTGTCTAATCATACTGTCTTCTATAATAATTGCACAAAACATTTCTTTCCTCATTATTGAAACCATATACATAGGGTATATTCTTGAAGAATAGCCCAACCTCTCTTTTAGTCTAGAAGAAAAAAGTCGGAATGTATTTTGTATGAAATCAGCACTGGATGAAACGCAGATGTATTAACTTCCCCACTCCAAGGTGTGCTTTGTGATCTCTGAGCTGTGCAGATATGTCCCTGCCGCTTCCCTTTCTTCTGTTCTGTATATTTTTTTCTGCCTTTTTGGACCCGTTTCACAGTGCTGGGGAGTAAAGGGTGCAACTCGCTCCTCTCTTTAAAATGTAGCTTATAGCTCTGTGGAAAGAAACTTTTCCCAAGAAGAAAGTTTGAGTCCCTTCGAAGTCCCTTGGCTCATCCAAGGTCTCTTACAGCCTGGACAAGAACAATCACCTCATCCTTGTAATGGCTAAACAGTTTCTGCCAAAATATTTCAGCCTGAAGCAAATGCCCTGCCAGCGAGGTCTCCCCACATTGTGTGTAGCAAAGGGTTAGCCACTAAAAAACCAGGCTCGCAGGCAGTCTGAGTCCTCGGCATCAGTAACTGTGTTGTGCCTACATGTGCTCTCTCTTCGGTGAAAGCTGTTGGGAGCCCGGCTGCAGTTCTGAAAGCTGGGCTGTACGCACAGAAGCGAGCGCCGCTCGACATAGTGAGACTCAAATGCATTTTTAAGTCTATGCTAAATCAGGACTTCAGAGTGTTCCTGGGAGGGGATTTCTTCTCTAAGGCATTGTGCAGAGCTGTCTCTTCATATCACATGAATAACCGTGATATTGGGCTCTTAGTGATAGAGACACCTTCCTCTTTTGGTTATGACAAGGAATTATTTTACTGGGATCTCAACTCCCCAGACAACTTGCTTTTGCTCTGTTTCTCTGCTTCAGGTCTATGAGGGGCAGAGGGGCAATCTTGTAGTAACAGCACTAGTAGTCCTAGGCCTGGGATCCCACATAGGGACCAGGATCCCAATGCGTTAGAGGGAAGATCACAGATGAAACAAGCACCTCCATCTGCAGTGGTCTCCTATAGCTTTTTGCCTTTTAGTCTGGTCTTCTGATACCTGTGTCCTGTTGTGTCTTTTTGCGGTGCTTGGGTAGTTATATTTTCATGTCCATCCTGTGTAGATTTCCTGGTGTCTCTGGCATTAAATCTTCATGCGTTTCCATAGTCTTTAACACAGTCCCTGTGCTCAACATTAGCCACCTATTTTCATAAAAATAGACCTATTGGAAGCAGTTTATTGGTCCAGTTTGGTAGGAATTGGGCAAAAGGTTCAAAGCAGATCAAGGGGAAAAGGAAATACCATGAAACACTCACATGCACAGGCAGCTAACACTGCTTCTTTCCCATATGGAGAAGCTTGCCCCAAAGTATTTGCAATTTTACTGTAAGGGCAAAACTGTATGTCACTTCTTGAGCCTAACAGTTTAGAGTCACTGTGAGGTGGAAGAGGTTGGATTCCCTCCAGGATACATCCTGCTCTATCCCTTCATGGCACTAGCTCTGTGGCTCATCTGGGCCAAATCGCCTCACTAAATTGACAGAAATTAACAGGGCAACTGGAAAGAAGAGGGGACGGCTATTTACTGAGCTAAGAAGTTGAACAAGCTCAACAAGATATTTTTCATAAAATGAATATTGAAAATGATCACTCTTGAGCAGCTTTTGGACTTAGCTCACATTGAATTGCAAGCCTCGGATACAAAGTACTTTACCTTTGATTGAACTTTATGAACCGTAGAATCATGGAATCGTTAAGGTTGGAAAGGACCTCTAGAGGTCATCTAGTCCAACCCCCCTGTGCACACAGGGTCACCTAGAGCAGGTGGCACAGGACTGCATCTATGTGGGTTTTGAAGATCTCCAGAGAAGGAGACTCCACAACCGCTTTGGGCAGCCTGTTCTAGTGCTCCGTCACCTTCACTGTTAATAAATCTTTCCTTAAGTTCCTGTGGAACTTTTGTTGTTTCAGTTTCTGGCCATTTCCTCTAGTTCTTTCGGTGGCCACCGCTGAAAGGAGGCTGGCCCCATCCTCCTCACTGCCTCCCTTGAGGTATTTGTAGACACTGATCAGGTCCCCTCTCAGCCTTCTCTTCTCCAGGCTGAACAGGCCCAGCTCCCTCAGTCTTTCCTCATAGGGCAGATGTTCCAGGCCCCTGATCATCCTTGTAGCCCTGCGCTGGACTCTCTCCAGTAGATTCACATCCCTCTTGTACTGTGGGGCCCAGAACTGGACACAATACTCCAGATGCGGCCTCACCAGGGCTGAGTAGAGGGGCAGGATCACCTTCCTCGACCTGCTGGAGATGCTCTTCTTAACGCACCCCAGGATCCCATTGGCCTTCTTGGCCACGAGGGCACACTGCTGCCTCATGGTCAACTTGTCGTCCACCATGATGCCCGGGTCCCTCTCTGCAGAGCTGCTCTCCAGAAGGTCAGTCCCCAGCCTATATTGGTGTCTGGGGTTATTCCTCCCCAGGTGCAGGACCTTGCACTTGGCCTTGTTGAATTGCATGAGGTTTCTCTCTGCCCAGTTGTACAGTCTGTCCAGGTCCCTCTGGATGGTAGCGCAGCCCTATGGGGTATCAGCTACTCCTCCCAGTTTGGTATCATCAGCAAACTTGCTGAGGGAGCACTCTGTGCCTTCATCCAGGTCATTGATGAATAAATTGAACAGGACTGGACCAAGGACTGACCCCTGGGGGACCCCGCTAGCTACAGGTCTCCAACTAGACTCTGCACCATTGATCACCACTCTCTGGGCTCTGCCATCCAGCCAGTTGTTAATCCACCTCAGCGTCCACTCATCTAAACCACACTGCTGGAGCTTGCCCAGGAGGATGTTGTGAGGGACGGTGTCAAAAGCCTTGGTGAAGTCGAGATAGACGACATCCACCGCTCTCCCCTCATCTATCCAGCCGGTCATTCCATCATAGAAGGCTATCAGGTTAGTCAAGCAAGATTTCCCCTTGGTGAATCCATGATGGCTACTCTTGAGCACTTTCTTGTCCTCCACATGTTTGGAGACAACAGCCAGGATGAGCTGCTCCATGACCTTTTCAGGGATGGAGGTGAGGCTGACTGGCCTGTAGTTGCCTGGGTCCTCCTTCTTGCCGTTTTGGAAGACTGGCGTGACATTGGCTGTCTTCCAGTCCTCCAGCACCTCCCCCATTCTCCAGGATCTTTCAAAGATGATGGAGAGTGGCTTAGCTATGACCTCTGCCAGCTCCCGCAGCACTCTGGGGTGCATCCCATCAGGGCCCATGGGTTTGTGGATGTGAAGTTTCCCTAGATGTTCTCTGACCCAATCTTCCTCTACCCAGGGCACGTCTTCCTCTCTCCAGGCACCTTCTCTGGTTTCTAGGGTCTGGGGTTCCAGAGGGCTGCCCTTGGTAAACACTGAAGCGAAGAAGGCATTTAGTAACTCTGCTTTTTCAGTGTCTTTCTTAATCAGGGCACCCATGCTGTTCACCAGCGAACCCACGTTTTCCCTAGTCTTCCTTTTACCATTGATATATTTGAAAAAGCTGCTCTTATTATTTTTAACATCTCTTGCCAGATTTAATTCCAATCGTGCCTTGGCTTTCCTTGTCACATCCCTGCATTCCCTGACAACATTCCTATATTCCTCCCAAGGAGCCTGTCCTTTTCCCACTTTCTGTATAGTGCCTTTTTCTGTTTGAGTTTTGCCAGCAGCTCCTTTCTCATCCATGCTGGCCTCCTGCCCCCCCCCCCACCTGACTTCTTACTCAAAGGGACCCACCGCTCCTGAGCGTGGAGGAAGTGCTGATTCCTGACGTGTTCAGCTTGAGCTCTGTCTTATTTGCAGGACACTCTGAGGAACCAGCCCTAAAGCATTCCTTGGTCTAGCCCATCACAGTGCACAATGTGAAATAAAGGGGACTCCTTATATTATTTACAAAAATAAGCTGGTTTCTGTTAGCTACTGGTGAGTGCTTTGTTGTTCCGGCTACTGCTGCATCTTCTCCTGAGCTTCAGGGAAAGTCAAAGACCAGCTGGATTTTTTTCACCCTTATTTTTTTCCCCTTTCAGGCTGAGAAGTGCTATAGCACCAGGATGAATGTTACCTGTTCCCCCTCCCCACTCTCACTGCTGCAGTGGGCCATGATTTTCCAAAAAGAGCAGTGTGTGGCCCCTGCCTCATTCCTACATGTGTAAACCACCCCTCAAAACACAAAATGTGGGAATACTTCCCTGTGTCCAGCACTTCCTCTGTGTTCCACTTAGCAGAATAATTGACACAGCGCAGAGGCGCCCCGTCTGCTAGTCGCTCTTCGCACACCCGCCACGCCCAGGACACTCTCCCTTGTTGCCCCACAAAGTATGTGCATTATTCACACACCACTTTAATAGCTTACTGCCACACGGAGAAAATAATGCACTTAATGCATACAGCCACGGACGGTGTTCCCGCAGACACGCAAACACGCAGCACACGCGTGTGCTTGCGTCACGAGACCTGCATGTGTTCATGCAACGTGTGCATGCACATGGCACGCACATCTTGTCTTGTATGGGATGCTTCTTGTCACCTCCACACACCCTCAAGGACCTACAAATTACAGTATCGCACACACACACGTGCACCCCCCTGTCCAATGCACAGCACAAGTAGTTACACCAATGAATAAGGAATGTAAAAAAGGGGGCAGCTCATTAAGAGGAAAATAGCACGTGGGTTAGATGAAGAGGCATATGCTCTCCTCTGCTTCCCGAAGTGCCTTCCTCTGAAATCTTGGAAATGTTAATAAGAGTTAGGCAGGTGAGACCATCAACAGAAGGGGCAGTGGATGTGTTGGAAGCTGCTCCGAAACATCTGTCCCCTTTCACAAGGAGCTCTGCTCTGCTGCTAGTGATTCCTCCTTCACTGCTTGAGATAAAGATCAGATTCCAGCACAGATTTTCAGTTTAATTGCTCTATAATGCCATCTTGTGGCTTCTTGACTCATGAAGTTGGGTGTTACATTAATCCCCAAATGAGGCAATTACTCGGTAAAGACAGAAATAGATAAGGAAAGAGGGAAAGGAAAAAGGAAAGGGCTCATGCTATGAACATCTGCCTGTGTGGGCAGGGGGAGCGACGGCTGTGGTGGAGTGGCTCTCTCCCTAGATGGCAACTTATACTGTGAGGAGACACAAGTAGTGGTCTGGATATACCTGCATCCAGCTGACCTTAGCAGACTTCTCTGAAGCAGTTTTCAAGTCACCTGGAGGACCAGGTGGTAGAGTAAAAGTGTATTATTATTACTGAGCGGAAGGTCAAGCTCAGATAAAGCCGTGGTGGTGCTGTGTGGTTTTAGCTCTGAAGAGAAATGGGATTGTAGAGAGATCCTTTTTCTCAAGAAGAAATTGAAGTTGTTGGTGGTTGATTCTCTCTCTTTTGTGGCAGGGCTGGTGCCATCATGGGAACTTCATAACAGGCATCAGGCAAAGAGGAATCTCATTCAGAGCGCGCCAGCCACGGCCGTAAAAACAAGAAAGTTGTCGGGGAGTCTGCAGGAAATCCGACGTGCTGGGTGATCCAGACAGCACACACTGATCTCTTAACACTAGATAAGTGAAGAAGTGAGGGAAAATTACGCGTAAGAAAATGAGCGTAACAGAAAATCACATCACTCAAATTATTGGCTTCAGGAGCTGTTCTCCAAAGTGAGCCAAACCAGAGGCCAAACACTGTGTCCTAGGGACATTTATGTCTGGTCACCTTTGTACATGATCTTTATGGGTTTTGTGAATCAAGATAAACGTACTCCAGAATTAGATTTTTCCTGTTGTCAGGGGCAGTGCCTGGCCTGCTAGGAAGGAGCTGCTAACTTCAATCTAATTCCAGATAAGGGGTGTCTTGCATCAAAAACTGCCCCTCTCCCTCAAAATAAGAGCAAGAACCAGAGTCATTTGTTGTCAGCTTCACCATAAAGACACCAAAAAGGCAATAAGCTAGTCAGATTTGAGCTGCTTTCTTATCCTAAAGATGATCCCATTAATATCAGAAGTGAGATTTAATCCAGCTAACTCAGTTAGCAAAAGCAGGAAGGCAGAATTTCATCCCGATTAGAGAAGGTACCAAGACCTTCAGGATGATGTGTGCTGGCTCCAGGCTAAGGCTAAGTTAATTGGATGTGTGTTGGGATGCATTGCAGGTCCACCACTGACTACCACATAGATCTAATTTGTGCCAAAGAAAATACACACAGACTTTTGTTAATATATATATTATATGTCTATATCTGTATATTGAAAAAAGACCTCACCCTCAAACCTGTGCCTTTGTTAAGGAGGACAGGTCACAAAGCCCAGAGAACATGAATGCCCCTCCCACCTTTTCCCTCTATTGCCTACTGACTTTCCCCATTAGTTTGGTAAGTGAAACCTGTCATCATCAGTTGGTTTTGTAAGATCTGGATGAGCAATCTACATTCCTATGGCAATAACCATGTGGAAAGCTGGCTTTATTCAAAGGGAAGGGAACCTTGAAATGTGTTATTTGAGATGATAAACCTGAGGAAAACAGCCCTCAGAAGAACACTTATTCCTGATTATTGCAAGGATTGTCCCATTTGGCATGCAGTGGACTCCTTGTATCTTCTGATTCAGTCATATCCATCATACAACTGTCCTGTTCCATCTTAAAAACAGATAGTTGTGTTTTTGTGGAGGGGTCAGGGGAGGGTTTGTTTGTATTCATCTCAACCAACTTTAACCACCTACAGTGTAAATCAGTCTCTCTGGATTGTGATTCATCTGAGCTATTTTAGATGCTTCTGTTAGGGTGGGGTGATTCATGAGAGGTGCTTAATTCCCTTCATTGAGAGTAAGGGGATGGGCACAGCTGCAGGCATCTGCATTTGGTCCCATCACTCCCATGCTTTGATCTATTTTGGAAGGCTTTTTCATATCATCTCTTCTAGCCTAAATTTAATCATATCCAGTTCATACCCATTAGTTTAGATAGGGAGTCCTCACTCATACTGGACAGCCCAGGAGCTAAAGGTTCCAGCCTTGGTGCAGATGAAGAAAGAAATGCTATAGAGTGCTTGGAAAATGCCATGGCAAAGGATAAGTGTGGATTCCTGTGTGCGACATGTTAACATGATATGAGCTAGTGCAGTGCTTTGTGGTCCAGATTCGGCACTTTGTTATAAAAAGTACCATTGGAGGAAGGTGTCTAAACAGGAAAAAAAAACACAATGTGCATCACACTGAAACATTAAACTCAGAAGATGTGTTGGTTGTTTTTTTTTTTTTTGGTTTGTTTTAAGGTGCTCTTTTCTAATTGGTACAAACCTGGCTTTCCCTATCAAACTACCTGTGAATTACCTATGAACCAGCCAAAAAGCCTATTTACCACCTGTACCTAAATACATGGCAGGGAGTTTGGCACCTCTCCAGCGAGAACAAACATCAAGGACAAAATCATTTATAGGGTAGCTCTAGTCAGAGCTGTCTTAGTCTCTTGTTTGCAGCTGAGAGATTATACGGTGTTGAAACCAAACACAGGCTGGAAAGTAATAGGCCGTGTTAGCAGCAGCAGCAGAAGAAAGGGTTTTGTTGTTGTTGTCGTTGGGCTGTGGGTTTTTTTTTTTAAGTGTATTTCTCATGTAGATCTTAGTATGGGATTTTTGGGGAAACTGCTCCATACTTCAAATTAAATGCAAGATAAACCAAAAAAAAAGTAAAGAAAAAGGAAAAGAAATAAAGGAAAAAAAAGAAAAAAAAATCATGAACTAGAATCTAGTTTAGTATTCCTTTTCATTCAAAGCCAGGCCTAGCATCACAGCCCTGCAGATGAAGCTGTCTGGTACAGCCATAGTAACTGTAAATGCTTCTCTGCACCTGGGCTCAAAATGCTTCCTCACAAGGTGAAAGACGGGGTTGTTCTTTAAGGTTGCACTTTAAGGTTCTTTAAGGTTGCACTTTACATCATCCTTCTCCCCTGGTGTGACAGTAATGCTGGTTGTTAATAAATGTGATAGTGACTTTGTTCTTTTAGTTCCCTTGTCCCCAATGACCCAGGAAAGGTTATCCTTTCCTACTGCACTTATCAGACAATTCAAAAAAATGATTCTTCCTTTTTCGTCCACTTACGGAGGCAGAGGAGGGAACACTGCACAGAAGCCCTGCTCAGGAGGTGAAGCTTCTGGACTCTCAGCTCTAGGCTCTTCCTGACTGTGATAGGGTGGTTGTTCTGGGTATCTGCAGATTGAGAGGTTAAAGCTAATCAACACTGAAGCCTCAGGTTGCTTCAGGTTGCACAGTTACAGCATCAGGTGTCATCGTTTACCTTGGCACCCTCCAATGGTGGTAGAATTCAATGGCTTTGTCATGGAAAGGAGTTCTGCTTATAAGCTGTGTGTTACTGCACTTAAATCCTACATTTCTCTAGTGGTTTGGTCTTTCCTGCCTTGAGTGAGGTGAAAAGGGAGGCTCTCTGAAGGTGAAAGGATACTCACATTCTTAAAATCTTTGTTGATTTTGTTATCAGGATAGAAAAGATACATTCTTCAGTCTATGTGTTAGCATCCTGCCAATCTAGAGCTGCATAGGTTCTCAGAGTTGTGCACTTGATACTGGGAATATGGATTTAAAGTGGAAATCTAATTTGGTTAGAACTACTGGGAAGCAGTTAGCCTGGGGAAATGATAGGAGATAGCACAAGTTTATGATGGTTCTGATTGCAACAACAGAGCATCAAGGAAGTTCTTATTTTAGGGAGCTAGTAACAATGCCAGACATTCTGATAAAGTTGAGCTGAGCCTGGTTTAGTGATTTGTCCAGGAGAGCAAGGTAAGCCCCAATTTGAAGGACATATCTGGCAGTAAAATGGTTAAGTCCCAATTTTAAGGACATATATGGCTTGGTTAGACCAGGATGTGCTGTCTGTGCCAGTCTGGGGCTTTCAGCAGGGACATGGTAGGGATACTGGCTTTCCCGGATGACTCATGTCCTCAGAGAGCACCTCTTGAGGGGCTGATATGAATAATAAACACATGGGCACTGCAAAGGCAGCATCCTGAAGGTGTTTTCCTTACCCTGAAGAGCGCTGACTGCTTCACGCCCTCCTTCTTCCCTCTTAGATTTGTTCTCCTCCCCACTTACTGCATTTAGCATCCCGTGAAGTAGGCACTTCAGCACTGCCAATGAAATAAACTGCCTGCCACCTGCCTACCTATCTGCAGGTCCATTTTTTTCCCTTCTCCCTGCTGCAAATTTGTTGGCCAGAGGCAGAGCTGGCTCCTACAATCTGCATCAGGTTGTATTTCAGCATTGCCCGGGCTTGTTGCAATGAGGACTTTCAGTTTAGGACTAAGAAGTACAGTAACTCTCAGCTCCAGAGCCAGCACAGCTTTGCCTTTATGGGACAAAGTTAGGGGGAAGAAATGTGACTTGGGATATCAGATGTTCCTCTGCTCTGCCTGGGCCCTGAGGCACAGAGGAAGAAGCTTGTAGGAGGATTCTGGCTTGCCTAGACAGGACCAGTAAGACAGGAGCTACTTGGCTAAGTCAAAGAGACTAGGACCCATTCTCTGGCCCTGAGGACAAGTGGCACGGAACAGATCTCATCCATATGGCCAAACTCCCTTCCTCCCGGAGCAGACTGGCCTCATCCAGACTGTTTATCTGGAACGGCTCCTGGTCTGTGCTATCCCCCATGCCCTACCAAGGCATTGTTTGGGAGAGCACTGATTGGCATAAACTAAAACCATGCCAAGGATCATGCTAACAATGAAACTGGCTGGTTGTGCTCTGGCCAGTGCCTGAGCCCATGCCCTGACCTATTTCGTACTGCTGGAGCTGTGGCATCAGGACCAGACACCTCGGGAGTAGCTTTGCTTCAGAGCCAGCATGACGAGCTTTGCTTCAGTGCTACTGAGAGTAAAATCCAGACTACCTAAACTTCTGTGCAGATCCAAATTGTCCAGATTACAGTCTTATGAGCCTGACATTTGCCCTTAGCTCATCATGTTGTTTTGAATTGCTTGTGCAGGTTCGGGATGAAGAGCTATTGGGGTAAAGGTTGAAGACCCATCAACTTGTCCAGGACCAAAGGGTGGAGTCCACCTAGAGTTGTGATTCCACACCTCTCTGGAGCTTAAAACACTGGGCCCTGCTCTGTCCTTTTCAGAATTTAGCTCAGAGTTTTGTCCTGCTAAGCCAGCCTTTGTTTGGGAGATCATGTCTTCTTTTAGAGCACAGCAAGGAGTGACTTTAGCAAACCATGTGGGATTCACCTTTTCTCCACCTTCATTTCATACTCCAGCACTGTGATTAAATTAATTTTCTGATGATAAACACCTCTTTGCCTCTTCTGAGGAGTATACCTATTTCAGTGTGCAGTGTTGTTAATTGCCAGCTCAAGTCTACTGGGGATGCTTACATAAGCTGCACAAACCACAGCACAAGTCACTTGTCCATTCATAAGTAGACGGACCATTAAGAAGTTGGGGTAGAGCTGTAATCAACTTATTGAATCTCAGATGTAGGCTGCTTCATCTAAGCAAGTGACCCCAGACGCCCTTTAGAGCTCATGGAGGATTCCTCTGACTTTCTTACATGTCCACCTTGAGCTGAATCGCCTCCTAAAACTGACCATCTCTTTGACTCTAAAGGAGTATGGTATGGCTCTATGGATCTGGAGAGATCCACATCACAGGCACCTCTTTAGTTCAGACAAATCCCACCCTTGTGGTGTAAGCTAATGAGAGCCAATATTATGGCTCAAGATAGAGTAGAGATATGAAACTGCTTGCTCTTCTCACAGAAATGGTGACAGTGTTCCGGATGGGCTCGGGAATCGACAATAATCAGCCAGAACGAGGTGACTACATCGAGCATTTATTCAGGTGAAAGCACATAAAATAAGCCAAGTATGGATAGTTACGAGGTGATACCTGCCGATCTGGACCCGAGATCCTCTCGAGCTGGCAGATCAGAGAGAGAGAATTGCTGATCGGCTCCCGCAGAGGGCAGCGTAGGCCTCAGAGTTAGGAGTTTCTTCTCCCCCCGCCCCGCTCTCTCTGCACTGTCCCACTTTTATGCCCGGTGCATCCTGGCACGTAGGGTCAGTACGACCAGGAGGCAGCCCAGGGGGCGGACAAACTCCGCCTCTAGTTGCGCAACTCTCCCCCCCTCGGGTGCGCAGGCGCGCACGACCAGTCGGGGGTCCCAGCCCTCAATTCGAGGGTCCTACCTTCCTCCTCTTCTTCCTCATTTCCAGGTGTTTGGCCTCCAAAGCTAGTTTGGAGGACATCTGCGGTTAAGTTGGCTACAAGCCCCAGCTGAGCGGCCGGCTTCAACAGGTTTCTAGGGAGGCTGCCTGTGAACCGGGCTGAGCAGCTGCCTCCGTGCTCCTTATCACTCAGCCTAGGCAGGCAAACATCTTCTTTCCCAAGGTCTGTCCTCTGCTTCTCACAGGAGATTTTTATGACTCTACAGATCACAGAAATTTCCATCTCCAATACAGACAGATACTGAGCTACTTTCTCAGAAAGTCTCTCCTGGCAGTGGAATCTGTTTGCTGAGTTATGCTCCAAACCAGAGAGAGGGTGGTCACTGGGAGGCAGGGGAAGATGCTGCAGGGGAAGGGGTGAACAGCCACAGTTTATGCTGACTGCAGAAGAAATAAGCTATGGATTTGGCCTCCCCTCATCTGTTGTACTGAGGTAATCATGCCCAAGATCTATAATCTACTGAGCATGAGACACTGTCTTTCAGGTCTGATTGTATACACAGTTTTCCTCAGATAAAAGCCAGAAGTTGACCTGTTTTGCTGTAGATTCAGAAAACCCAACTGACCTGAGCCCAGTAAGAACCCACCTGAGACTGCAGTAAAGTTCATGGGGTTGGGTCAGGCTTTACCTCAGTTTCATCGTGTCAGCTATCCTGGGGACAGCTGAGATTTTCCAGGAATAAACATTACTGTGCCCAGGGCCTCTCTGAACTGTGATGACCTTTTTAGAAGACAGAGGTGAAATCTGTGGTTCAGAAACACAGAGCTATGGATCTGCATGGATGTGCGGTACATGTGCTTGTAATGCCAGTTTTGCTCTCATAAAGACACACATATGCATCTGGCAGTAGGCTTGCATGAACTCTGTTGTGTGCGTTGGCCTCGTTTTTATTTGCTCTTCTTTCTTCCATCGATTTATGTTTTTCTTTCCCTTATCTCTTTTCTCTCTCTTTCTCCATCTTTTTTCCCCTCTCCTTTCCTTCTTTATCTCTTCATTTTTGGTTCATTCTCCCTCTCTGTTCCTTCATTCATTCTTTCATCTCTTCTCTCCTTTATTTTTTAGAGCAAATTTTCAAATCTATAAAAACCATTACGGCAAAGAGACTGTGTTGAGGCAGCCTCTGAGCCTGCAGATGTGGTGGGGTCCTGGATTCCAATAACAGACCTTATTAGGAAAAAAACATTATCTGTAATGTAGAAATGGTTTGGCTTGAGGGTAAAATTTATCATCATTACCCTAATATCATCTCACGCCTCAGCTCTGGCAGCAGCTAAGAAAACACCAAGCTTAATTCAGTCAGTGCAAGGAAAGAGAGGCAGAGGATGGGAAAATATGATTTATGATGGAAATCAATGCAATCATAATACTTTATACTTGCAAAATTGGGCTGTTCCAACAGTGCTCGTGGATTGCATAAGCAGTTTTCCCACAAAAAAAAAAATTGTGGCAAAATAAGGCATAGTAGTATGAAGGTGCAGCTGGCACAAAGGGACCATATTCTTGCTTTGGATGTGAATGGAAGCAGGTTCTGTTTTTTGATTTTCTTGCCACCCTCAGGCATCAGACAAAAAATCAGAAACCTGAGGTCTAGCTCCATAGGGAAGGAGGAAAGACACTGTCCTGCTGCTCCTGGAGGCTGATAGAAAGGAGGAAAGGGAAGAAGAACAATCCGGAATAAGAAAGATCCGTCATCTGTCCTCCACGTAAATGGCATGATCCTGGCAAGAGCAGTCTCCCCAGTGGAAGTGTGAAAGCAAAAATGTGACTCATTTCTCTGCAGTGCGGAGCACCTCTCCGAGCCCAACTAAAGCACATTTACAAAAAATTGAATCCCTCTATTCACCTCAGCTAAAGACAGACAAACTTGATAAGGTTTGTTTAGAGAACTAGAAAGCATCTGAAGTTTCAGGTTTTACCAAATCACTGATGTTTTCATCCAATAAATAATTTTTAAAAATTGTAAGGAGATAACAGACAGACAAACAGATGATGTAAAGCTGAGTTACTTCATCTGTGGCGTAAAGAACATGCCCTGTCAAAGTGCTGCATGCAGTTTCCTTGCACCACATTTGAAGGTGTGTTCCGCACTTTAGTAGCATGGGGTAGGGGGCAGAAGGGGAGATGCTCCTCCAGCACTGACTATTTCTGGAGAAACAGGACAACTTAACATCCACAGTAACCAGGATGAAGAAATACAGCCTCTCCTGGGAAAGCAAAGCAAACCTACTTATTTGAGGGAGCTGGGCCTGTTGTGCCGTGGAGAAGAAAAGGCTGAGAGGGGACCTGATCAGTGTCTACAAATACCTCAAGGGAGGCAGTGAGGAGGATGGGGCCAGCCTCCTTTCAGCGGTGGCCACCGAAAGAACTAGAGGAAATGGCCAGAAACTGAAACAACAAAAGTTCCACAGGAACTTAAGGAAAGATTTATTAACAGTGAAGGTGACGGAGCACTAGAACAGGCTGCCCAAAGCGGTTGTGGAGTCTCCTTCTCTGGAGATCTGCAAAACCCACATAGATGCAGTCCTGTGCCACCTGCTCTAGGTGACCCTGTGTGCACAGGGGGGTTGGACTAGATGACCTCTAGAGGTCCTTTCCCAACCTTAACGATTCCATGATTCTACGGTTCATAAAGTTCAATCAAAGGTAAAGTACTTTGTATCCGAGGCTTGCAATTCCAATGTGAGCTAAGTCCAAAAGCTGCTCAAGAGTGATCATTTTCAATATTCATTTATGAAAAAATATCTTTCCAAAAAACCCCATCTTAGCAAGATGCTTCTGAAATCCATCTGCTATTTCCTAAATTCTAAAGAAAGCTCAGTGTCTAAAAGTTGGAAAGTATTTTCTAGGGATTTGTCCTTAAAAATTATTAAAAGTTATTTCTAGGTATCACCTTATGATTTTTTTTCCTCTTCTCTATGTTTACTCCTCTCCTCTGTTAAAAGCATTAGGTATTGGGAATTTTATTTTTTCTAGGTTAGATTTTTTGACCAAATGAAAAAAAAAACATTCACACTCAAAAAAAAAAAAAAAAAACGAAATTTCCAACAGAAAAAGCAGCAAAATTAGCTTCTTCAACCAGATTTAACTGCTGTTAAAGGGACTAGTTTGAGGAAGGCAAGGGGAAAGGAAAGGAAAGGAAGAAGGAAAGGAAAGGAAAGGAAAGGAAAGGAAAGAAAGGAAAGGAAAGGAAAGAAAGGAAAGGAAAGGAAGGAAAGGAAAGGAAAGGAAGGAGGAAGGAGGGGAGAGGAGAGGAGGAGGAGAGAGAGGAGAGGAGAGGAGAGGAGAGGAGAGGAGAGGAGAGGAGAGGAGAGGAAGAGGAAAGGAAAGGAAAGGAAAGGAAAGGAAGAAAGGAAAGGAAAGGAAAGGAAAGGAAAGGAAAGGAAAGGGAAAGGAAAGGAAAGGAAAGGAAGAGGGAAAAGGAAAGGAAAGGAGGGGAAAGGAAAGGAGGGGAAAGGAAAGAAGGGGGAGGAAAGGAAAGGAAAGAAGAAAGGAAGGAAAGGAAAGGAAAAGGAAAGGGAAAGGAAAGGAAAGGAAAGGAAAGGAAAGGAAAGGAAAGGAAAGGAAAGGAAAGGAAAGGAAAGGAAAGGAAAGGAAAGGAAAGGAAAGGGAAAGGAGAGGGAAAGGAAGAGGAATGGAGAGGGGAAAGGAAAGGAGAGGGGAAAAGGAAAGGAAGAGGGGATCGGAAAGGAGAGGAGG